>NC_092343.1:188085000-188382500 GCF_046630445.1 Rutidosis leptorrhynchoides
GATCGTCGAGCGAGATGCGTATTGTCATGTCTTTCGTTTCGTTATTTAATCTATTCCGTTTTATAGAATGAGGACGCGAAACGGACACGACACCGAACTTGATAATGGGGGCACGAGCGAGGACCCCGAGTTCACGGCCAAGGTTGAGGCCATCTTTGAACGCCAAAAGGCGGAGTTTCGCGAGGATGTTAAGAAGATGTTTTTAGAGACGATTGACGAACACGTCGTCACTATGGTTAAGGAGCAAATTAAGATTGCTCTTCAAGAAGAAAATGTGGGAAGACGAGACTTTTTCTTCAAGAACTTTAAGGACGCTCAACCTCCTACTTTTGAGGGCGATAGGGACCCACTCAAGAGTGCCTGATTCATCTCCGATATGGAGGGGGCCTTCCGTACTTGTGAGTGTCCACCCGATAAGAAGACTAGGTACGGTTGTAGCATGTTAAGGGGTGACGCGAAATTGTGGTGGGATGCTAAGATCCAACTTTATGGTGAAGAACAATGTATGGACTTCACTTGGGATGAATTTAAAGCGGAGTTCTTCGATGAGTACCGAACTTCGGCCGATCTTACAAGGCTTAAGGACGAGTTACGCACCTTAAGGCAAGGGTCGATGGACTTGAACACTCTCAAATCCGTGTTCTTGTCCAAGACGCAATTTTGCCCGGAGTATGTCGGGAATGATAAAATGTTGAAAGAAGACTTCTATCGAACCTTGAATGACAGTTATCAAGAAAAGATTAGCGTAAATGTGGTAAAGAGCTTCGATGAGTTGTTTAATATGGCGAAAGGGTTTGAAGCGATTGTGTTGAGGAAGAGAAAGTTTGAAGGTTCTAGTCATTCAAATTTTTCAAGCAAGAAGTCAAACTTTTCAAAGAAGGGTGCAACCGAGAGTGTCGGAAGTGTCAAGAAGAGTGCACCGGGAGAGTTTCGTTATACTTGCCATAATTGTGGGCGAAAGGGACATATGGCCCGTGATTGCACCAATCCCTCTACTACACCCAAGTTTACTTGTTTCAATTGCGGTAAAGAAGGGCACAAACGGCCCGAGTATCCCGAGTTGCGTAATGATAATGCTATGAGGATCGAGAAAGCGGCGGGTACGGCTAGGGGTCGTAATTATTTGATGACTAATGAAGAAGCTAAAAAATCGAATGAAGTCGTTTCAGGTACTTTCATTGTTAATTCTAATCCGGCACGGATACTTTTTGATAGTGGTGCTAATTTGTCTTTCGTATCTCCAAGATTTGTGCCTAAGTTAAATAAACCGCTAGTAAAGTTGAGTCGTCCGGTAGAAGTTGAAATAGCAGATGGCAAGACGGCGCTAGTGGTTGATGTGTGTAAAAATTGCAATGTTGTGTTTGGCGCCGAAAGTTTCGAAATTGATCTTATTCCGATGACTTTGGGTGATTTTGATGTTGTCGTTGGTATGGATTGGCTCGATCGTTATAGAGCCGATATTGCATGCCACGACAAGTTTATTCGTGTAAAGACCCCAAGTGGGGGAGAGATGATTATTCATGGTGACAAACGAAGGAGATCGGTGCCGATATGCACTTTTGCTCGGGCACGACGTCACGTTGTTACCGGTGGTATGGCTTTCCTTGCTCATGTTGTCGACACTCGTATTGAGCCACCACCAATTCGTGAAATTCCGGTAGTTAATGAGTTTGAAGATGTCTTTCCGGATGAGTTACCGGGTGTCCCGGCGGAAAGACAAGTCGAATTTCGCATCGAGTTGGTTCCGGGGGCTACCCCCATTGCTAAAACTCCTTATCGTTTAGCACCAACGGAGATGCAAGAGTTATTGAATCAAATTCAAGAATTGCTCGGGAAGGGTTTTATCCGACCAAGTGCGTCGCCATGGGGCGCTCCGGTTTTATTTGTAAAGAAGAAAGACGGTAGTATGCGTATGTGCATCGATTACCGTGAGTTGAATAAAGTGACGATCAAGAATCGTTATCCGTTACCTAGGATCGACGATTTGTTTGATCAACTTCAAGGCGCAACGTATTTCTCTAAGATCGACTTACGGTCCGGCTATCACCAAATGCGGGTCCGTGAGGAAGATATTGAGAAAACGGCTTTCCGAACGCGTTACGGGCATTATGAATTTGTAGTTATGCCCTTCGGTCTTACGAATGCACCGGCGGCATTCATGGATCTTATGAACCGGGTGTGCCAACCTATGTTGGACAAGTCGGTTATTGTGTTCATTGACGACATACTAGTCTACTCGAAGAGTATGCACGAACATGAACGTCACTTGCGTGAAGTTTTGAAGACGCTAAGAAAAGAGAAGTTGTATGCAAAGTTCTCTAAATGTGAATTTTGGCTAAGGGAGGTTCAATTCCTTGGTCACATTGTGAACGAAAGCGGTATCCAAGTGGATCCGGGGAAGATTGAGACGGTGAAGAGTTGGGGACGACCGACTACGCCCACGGAGATTCGAAGTTTTCTCGGATTGGCCGGTTATTATCGTCGGTTTATCCAAGACTTTTCTAAGATTGCTTCTCCATTAACAAAGTTGACGAGGAAGAGTGCTAAGTTCAATTGGGAAAACGAGCAAGAAATTGCTTTTCAATTATTGAAAGAGAAGTTGTGTCAAGCTCCGGTGTTAGTGTTACCGGAAGGCGTCGAAGACATGGTGGTTTATTGTGATGCTTCCTTAAATGGGATCGGGTGCGTTCTTATGCAAAGGGGTAAAGTCATTGCTTATGCCTCTCGACAATTAAAGGAACACGAAATGAGGTACCCGACTCATGATCTTGAAATGGCGGCGGTTGTGCATGCGTTGAAAATTTGGCGCCACTACTTATATGGTGTCAAGTGTACGATATATTCGGATCATAAGAATTTGAAACACCTTTTTACTCAAAGGGATTTGAATTATCGTCAACGTAGATGGATGGATGTGGTGAAAGATTATGATTGTGAGATACTTTACCATCCGGGTAAGGCGAATGTGGTCGCGGATGCGTTAAGTCGGAAGACTCAACATCCGGCGATACGTGTAGCATCGTTACGTTTGATTATCACTAATGACTTTCTTGAAAAGATGGGTGAAGACCAAATAGAGGCTTATGTTCACGATAAGCACGCGGAACGAATTGTGGGCCAATCGGAGTTCATTACAATGGGCCCGCGGGGTTTATTGTCGTTTCAAGGAAGGGTGTGGGTGCCTAAGATGGGTGATTACCGACGGGTGCTACTCGATGAAGCACATAAGTCGAAATATTCCATTCATCCGGGCGCGACGAAAATGTATCATGACTTGAAGAAAGATTATTGGTGGCCGGGCATGAAACGCGATGTTGTAAAATACGTTGAACGATGTGTTACTTGTTTGCAAGTTAAAGCCGAACATCAAAAGCCGTATGGTAAGTTGCAACCGTTAGAGATCCCGAAATGGAAATGGGAGCACATTACCATGGATTTCATCACTAAATTACCTAAGACGGCGAGAACTCAATATGATTCGATTTGGGTTATAGTTGATCGGTTGACGAAAAGTGCTTTGTTTCTTCCCATTAAAGAAGCAATATCGTCGGAGGCCTTGGCTAAGTTGTTTATCAAGGAAGTGGTCTCGCGACATGGCGTTCCTATATCTATTATTTCGGATCGAGATACCCGTTTTACATCTCGATTTTGGGAAAAGTTTCACGAAGATATGGGTACACAATTAAAGTTGAGCACGGCGTATCATCCTCAAACGGACGGTTAAACCGAACGTACGAACCAAACTTTGGAAGATATGTTACGGGCGTGCATTATCGATTTCGGTGGTAGTTGGGATGAGCATCTACCTTTGGTGGAATTTTCGTACAATAATAGTCTTCATACTAGTATCGGGATGCCACCGTACGAGATGCTTTATGGTCGAAGGTGTCGAACTCCCATTTATTGGGGAGAAGTGGGACAAAGGGAAATCGGGAGTACCAATTTGGTTCTAGAGACGAATAACAAGATTGATATTATCCGGGAGCATTTGAAAAAGGCTCAAGATAGGCAAAAGTCATATGCCGATAAACGTAGACGGACGATCGAATTCCAAGAGGGCGACATGGTCATGCTTAAGGTTTCGCCATGGAAGGGTATTATTCGATTTCGAAAACGGGGAAAGTTAGGTCCTCGGTTTATTGGGCCGTTTAAAGTCTTAGCTCGTGTTGGTGAAGTTGCATATCGATTGGAATTACCCGAAGAACTTGCGGGGATCCATAATACGTTTCATGTTTCCCATCTCCGTAAGTGCCTTGCGGATGATTCTTCATGGATGCCATTAGACGAAATCGAGCTAAACAATAAGTTGGAGTATATTGAAGAGCCGATTGCTATACTTGATGAAAAGGTCAAGAGGTTGAGGCATAAGGAGGTTAGGACTTTTAAAGTTCAATGGCGGCGGAATAAGGGTTCCGAGTTCACTTGGGAACCTGAAGAGTTTGTGTTGGTTTATCTTCCCGCTTGTCATGCGCCATGGATTGCGAGGACGCAATCCGAATAAGTGGGGGAGAGTTGTAAGACCCGTGTAATTATTGTACATAATGTTTGTATGTGTAATTATATGACTAGAGTTGTGGAGTTCATGTTTCATACATTTAAAAAGGGGAAAATCATTGCTGAACTGGGGTCTGCGCGCCGCGCAGATGAGGCGCGCGCCGCGCAACGCGGCTGCCAGCTATTCCTTGTTTTTATTTAAATTTAAACGTGGGTATTTTGGTAAATTCACATCAAGGCCGAGTTTAATGCTTGGTTCAGTAGTTTGGGAGCTCATTTACTCCCTTGTTCACCAACCTTATCACCTCCTAATTTATTTTAGTGAGAGAGTGAGTTTTAGAGAGGGAAAGCTCACTTTGAAGAGGAAGAAGAGGGTTTCTTGCTAAAGTCCAAGTTCTAAAGTTGTTCATCTCGTCATTCGTTACATTTTGATAGTTGTGGTATGCCTTAACTTTCAATTCTTGTTTTGATTTCGTGTATGGGTTAGGGTTTGTGTGAAGATGAACATTAAGACCCATTTTTGGGTAAATTGGGTGTTCTTGGGTAAATTGGGTCATGTAGGCTCAATAATGGGTTAGCTAGGGTTTTAAAAGTATTAATTGTTGTCATGAAACCCTAATTGGCTAATAATTTGTTAGAACACCTTAAGGAAGAGTAAATGGGTGTGATTTGGGTATAAATGACCCAAAATGGGTGTATTGACTTTTATTGAGTCAAATGGGTCAAAATTGGACCAAGGTTGGTAAATGGTTGTGTTTTGTGATAAAACCTAGTAATCTAATGTGTAGGAAGGCCTTGAGTGCCAAGCGTTAGGGTTTTTGGTGAAAATGACCCAATTTAGGGTTAAGTGTCCAAATGGGTCAAGATGACCTAGGAGGGTGTGGGTTGTAAGATTAGACCAAGTTGATTGATTATATGCTTGTGAAAATAGGTACGTTACCTCGGAACTCAAGCTTGGTTTAATAATCACCGAAGGCATAAGGTGAGTGGAATAATTATGCGTATGTGTATATAATGTATTTATTTGTGTCGTATGAATGTGGCATTGTCGCGTTGCTTAAGACACCACATTGTAAAGAAGTGGATGTCGCGTTGTTTAAGACACCACATGGTAAAGAAGTGGATGTCGCGTTGTTTAAGACACCAAAATGTAATGGAGTGGATGTCGCGTTGTTTAAGACACCATCCATCGTATTGAATGGCATGTGGAATCGTCGTGTTGTTTAAGACGCCACATTGTAAAGGGTGAGTGAGTCACGTTGTTTAAGACATCACCCGGGGGATTAGTGACTACGCGTTGATTAAGTAGCACTAACGGATGTTATGAACTCCAACGGTCTTGTATGTACCGTTTCCCTTGTTCGAATTGGTTAACCAAGGTTGCGTGAGTTATGTATTGAAAGTATTTATTTATGAATCGTATGCTTTTGTATTATTAGCTACTTGTGGATTTGCGGTTTATGGTATATGCATAATATTGTTGCATGATTGTCGAATTGTTAAACCGAGTATGATGTTGTGTAAGTGATGCAAGTAAGTAGATTATATATGTGTATGTATAATTATTGTGCTCACTAAGCTTTGCTTACCCTCTCGTTGTTTACCTTTTTATAGGTTCGTGTGCGGATAAGGGTAAGGGCATTACCTTGGATTGAGTTTCCCGCTTCGATGATTAAGAAGCGCTTTTGGTTTTGGCTTGGAGTTTGACCGAGACTTGGGTAGTTTAACCCCAAACACCATGCTCGTTGTGTCGTTTGGCAATTAAACTTTTGTGGTCGAAACTCTAATTTGTATTAAACTTGTATTCTTACACTTAGTGGCAATTTGGGCACGTGTGGACCCCACTTTGTAAAACTCGCTCAAACCTTAGTTATGTGCTAGTTTTACATATATTAATGTACGGTTAAAAGCGTTTTGGCTAAATGTGTCGGGAAGTCGCTCATCTTTTTCGCATTAAAGGCAACCGGCAACAGCCAGCTTTTGCGCGGCGCGCAAGCCGGGGCGCGCGGCGCGCAAACAGTCTGCCAGCAAAATTTTTTTTTTTAGCTAAAATTTAACGAGGTTTAGTGGTGGTTGGTTTGGGTTGTCACAATGTAAAGTTCAACCCTTAAAGCTTCGGGGTTCACAAGATTTGGGCACATCAAGGCTAGTTCGGAAAATCGTTGATTATAAGCCTTGACATCATTTCCGATCGCCTTTAAAGTTCTTAGCTCTTGTTCGAGCCTTCGGGTTTCTTCACGAGGGAAATATTCGACAATCATCTTTTCCCTCAAGTCAGCCCAAGAGAGGGCGTGAGCTTCATCGGTACCCACCGATTGTACATAAGTATTCCACCATGTAAGAGCGACACTGGCGAAGGTGTGAGTGGAGTATTTGACCTTGTCTTGGTCCCGACAACCGCTTATGCTAAAGACGGCTTCCGTTTGCTCAAACCATCGGGTGAGCACGAGCGGTCCCCCGGTTCCATCAAAAGTGTGAGGTTTGCACCCCATGAAGGATTTATAGGAGCACCCTTCGTTTGAGTTACCGGCTCTATTGTTGTTGTTGTTGTGGTTGTTATTATTGTTGTTATTGTTGGATGAGTGACCGGCCATGGCCGCATCTACGTCGGTAGCTATCATCCGTTCGAGAGCTTGTTCGGGAGTTTCATTGCGGCGTACACGACGAGGAGCCATTGTTCCTTCAAGACACAAAAATATCATTGATTAGTATTCTCAATAATACTAACGGTGATATAGAATAAAGATAAAGAGAAGTTTTTCCTCGACTCGCCTTAAATTCTTTATGTCATAATGTCGGAACGTTCATATGAGTCACCGTAATATAATCCCGAAAATTATATTACCCTGATTCATATGTGCATTCGACATCATTTCATATAGTCAAGGTGGCGTGTCAATCAAATTAAACAACGTGAGATTAAGATGAACTAAGAGTAGATATGAGTAGAAGTGTTCGAGTATAAATGCACAAGTAGTCAAGTAATTCCTACTTCAAGTCTATATGCCGGTTGTAGTCTAGACTCACCAATGTACCCTATGACTCGAGGTTGACACCAATGAACTCTAAATCCCTACAACCAACGCTCTGATACCATCTGTAGCGACCCGACAAAATCGTCATTGACGGCGCCGACTACTTAGGTCCCGTTACGTGGTCATATGTCTTTATCATGACGTTTAACCAAAATATGTCGCATTTATTTCATAAGTAAAAGGATGTTTCAAGTTTACAAATGTAGTTCAAAAGACTAGTTACATTACAATGTTTAACGTAAGAATGAAACCTATGCGACACAATTTAAAGTAGCCAAAAGGCGCTCCAACTATGCATGTATACTCGACATCCAAGCAAGTATCAAAAGTAATGAGCGGAAGCATGTATCACACAAATGTTCAAGGACCTCAGAAAAACATAGAAATCTGTCAACGAAAACGTTGGTGACATCATAGGTTTGAATAAGTAAGTACAAATGAACCACAAGATTTGTAACATCGATATAATAGTAATACATTCCAAAAGTTTGTTTCACGAGCACCCAATTATCAATGCTTAACATTCCTTCCATAGAACCCCATCACAATAGTGTTAGAACATACACTGTTTCTCGAAAATACATTTCATTCGTAAACGGTAGCGAACCGTTTGAATGAGGGTTTGTCAAACCCATATGGCCATATAACATAAGTTCTCGCTTACACCCGGCAAGTGTAACTAATAATAATCGAATTGAGGATTTTTGTTCAAACTCGTATGTAGAATGTTTGTTTTCCCGTACTTGTGTTCACTTAGTAAAAAGAAACGTTTATGTTTTCTCATCCCAAATGTAAGTGCAAAAGAGTAAAAGTGGGACTATGATCTCACCTTAAGTGCACGTACGAAAAGTACTTCACAAAATAACGTGTGCGAAGGATAGTGCTAGTCTTGACCTAAACAAATAGGTCGTATCAATAACGGTAAACACGATAGGTCAAAGATGTTCAATTAGTCCTATGGCTCGTTACGACTCGATTATGTAGCATGTGAATCAATTTGTCAAGTTTCATGCAAGATACAAGTATAGAAACAAGTTAGGAAGGTTGCATAATCATTTGGTTAAGTTTGACAAAAAGTCAAACTTTGGTCGGTCAAAGTCAACGAAAAAGTCAACACGTTCGGGTCGGGTCCCGAACTATTTTTCTGAGGTTTTTAATCATATATGAGCATGTTAGAACAAGTTACATGTGAATCGGAGGTGCGTAGCATAGCAAACATTATTCGAAAGTGGACAAAGTTGGACAGACCACTTTGGCGCGCCGCGCGGCTATATGGCGCGCCGCGCCATTACCTGTGCAGAGAATTCTGGCAGTTTTTATGTTTTATGCACGAACCTAACTTCAACCAATCACCATTTATGGCCCGCAAACAACCAAAGCATGTATCTTATATCATCGGAAAGGTATTTTGACAAGGAAAACAACTAAACACATTTCATCCATCACATTTACTTTTACAACAACTAAAATCACATTCAAAGCTCCTCATTAAATGCACTCAAGTTCATAAATGAAATTCGATGATTCGGAAACCAATTTACATGAATGATATGCCATTTCGAAGGTGATCAAGCATACAATACAACCTAACATTTACAAATAACATTTCATGTCATTCAAAGCATCAAAAGTTCATTTCAAGTTCATCAAACCCTAACCCAAATCCACCAAAACCAATAATCAAGTTTATGAAGTTTTCTAAAACAACCTACACATCAAATTGAAGCTAGTGCTACTAGTAACACATTTAATACTTGCACTTTACCATAACAATAACATTTAAGCAACCAACTTACCAAATCAAACACACCAAAGTTCATATTCAAGTTAGTTACTTCAAATAACGAAATCGAGTATATAAATCATATAATCATGTTAGACTTGAGCCATAGACACTAATTAACAACTTTATAAGTTAAAAACATCAAGAACACAAAATCTAGTGATTTTAGAAAGTTACCCAAACTTGATGAAATCGGTATGGAATCGAAGAGGAAGATGAGAGGATTCCAAATATGCAATTTGTTTAGATGGATGCTTGCTCGATTTGATTTGGATGATGAATCTTTGAAGTGGTGTTTGAGAGATTTGGTGAAAGTGTTAGAGAAAAAGGAAAAAGAAAAGAATTAATGAATGGAGGAGGAAGAGTGTTGACTCTTTGACCTAGTCACCTCTTTGCTCCTTTGTCAAACTTAGTCCCTTAACTTTGGAAACGGGTGCGTGAATTACCTAAACGAGATAATTTAAAACGCGTATTAACGGGAGATGTTATAAACATATAACGGACTTTAAAATAGTATAACGGAAAAGTAAACGGAAAAAAGGCTGGATGTTACAATCTCCGCCTATTCAAACCACCCGACACAATGATGCACTCAAGAAATCACCAAGAACAGTCCACAAGTCCTGGTAATCAGCCATGACACCACTTGGACCTTCAATTTTCTCAAAACCGTGTTTTAGTCATAACGGGTGAACCGTGGCTCGGATTTAGGTGACCCGAACATGAAAGTTCGTCCCACCATCAGTCCTAACACACTAACACACCCTAAAGACACCAAGGATGGTCACAAAGTCAGACCAAACCTGGTTCATGTCAATATCACAATTCAATTTTAACAAAATAGTAATTTGATCATAACTAGGGCTCCGGAAATCGAAACGACATGAATCCGGAGTCTAAAATTAATGTCTTAATGAGAGGAACTCATCTAGATAGTTTATTTTAACTTTTATATCAGTCACAAACCCAGAATACACGAAATAGCTGCTGTCCAGAATTTTATAAACCGAAAACATGCAATTATGAGTACATCTATGCATACAAACACCATTACAATAATCCACAAACATCATACTAATAAATAAATATCAAAATACAGAAAATAATTGAAAACTTGAAAGTTCTAGGGTTAGGGTTTATACCCTAATCGAGAAACGATTTATGTAATCGCGTAGAGAAGAACGAGAGGAACGCGTTGGTGTTAAACAATTGATGATCCAAGCTATAAAATTGTTGAAGATTGATGGTGTTGGGGAGGTGTAGGGCGACGGCCAAGAGAGGGAGAAAGAGGAGGAGAGCAAATAATAAGTTTAGGTTTTGATAAAAATTGATGAAAAAGAAATTAAATCACAAAATGGGAAAAACAAGGGAGTGTTACCCCCCTCCCTTGTGGCTTCGGCCGAATGAGGCATGGGGTGGGGCCCATGGTGGACCATCTCACTTAAATGCATAATCCTTGTGGCCCGAAAGCCCGAACGAGTCCCGAAACGCGAAAACGCACTTACGCGATTAAAAATCCGGAAAGATAACAAACGCGCGACGAAAAATAAATATAAATACACTATATAATAATATGATCATAAAATATCATATTTAAAATATTTAGGATTTAAATATCCCAAAAACTCGACCGTTGGTTTGAAAACCAAAAAGATTCGCCGGATGGAAATCCGCGAGACGTAGAAACGTATAAATTAAAATATGAACACAAATATTCACATAACACATAATAATTAATATATATATATATATATATATATATATATATATATATATATATATATATATATATATATATATATATATATATATATATATAAAAATAATAATATAGGTCATAGAAATGACGTGGCATACTAACAGTTAACGGCCGTTAAATAATTAACGGAAAAGATAACGAAAAAAGTAGGGTCGTGACACAACACTCGCCACACAATCACAAAACCACCATTGAAATCGAATCGTCAATTAATCATTAATTCGAAGATTATTCCAATAACTAAATACACACTTGCACGCATTTCGAAACGTGCAATACACACAACATCCGAAGTCTATAATGATCACTTAGAATACGCGAAGTCGTCACGTATTCTTCCAACTTCTCTAGGCAATCATTCTCTAAGAGTCAACATTAATAACCAAATTGTCACCCGCAATTTACTAAAGTCCACAATTCCGAGCACAAAGTTTGCTCAATCCTTTATATCGGGAAGAACTTAACCGATCTCGTGCCAAGATATCAATCCCCTAGCGTACCCTTACCAAGTACAATGCTAAAAACCACCAAGTCTCAACCTAATGTCAACAACCCAAAAGATGAAGGCCAAGTAAAAACGAATCCTTACGGATAACACCTTCCACCTAACACTCCTCTTAGTACGCATACACGGCTAATACGCATCTACCGCAAGTATTTGATCAGAACACGGCTATTGTATCACTAGTCACACAACATGGTCCTCATGACCGAACCACCGGCGTATACAACCAGTAGTTTTCAATACTAACAATAAGAAGGTTATTCAATACAAAACTCAAGGTGTACAAAAACGGCTATCGTGATATATCCGTAGTGCGCAAAAACGTCTATTTAAACACTACCAACAATATGTGAGTGAAACACGGCTACCGCACTATTAATACCAATGTGTGAGTAAAACCGACTATTACTCACAACCATGTGCACAAAACGGCTATGTTCACAATTCCTACGGGCAATTAAAATCGTAAATATACAAGTAACGGTTCTTCCCGAGAGCCGCTTGCCATCCATCACAACCAAGGGTGGTAACGAAGAGTTAATCCTTCCGGATATCCCTCATCACCTATCACAAGTCAAATGCGGTCAACAGAGAGATGACCCCAAATAAACACATATATCTAATTTCCTCGTAGTACACAAAATGGCTATTTTGTAACTACTACCCAAAGTATACGACAATGAGGCATCGTACCCTTTCTCAAATCCCACTACGCTTCCTCGGTAGGAATATAAATCCTAATAAAGTCGACACAATTTCTTTGATGTAACACTACCAACTTCCCAACGTAGAACCTCGTTCCTAAATCAAATCGTCAAGATTACAAAGTCAAACGATTTCGCCATTTACCGTCGTACACGACCATACTTGGCGTCGGTCCCTCTTCCTGAATTCTCGAGAGCTCAATTCGATAATAATAAATACTAACGTCTACCGTCACCCGATTGCGCCACTAAATTGATGACACAATGTCAATATAACACGTATCCTTTTAGAACGAAATTACCGCTACCCGCAAGGTAGACTTTTCCAACTATCAAATCCTTTCTACCCGTTACCACTACGAAAGCATCCGGTCAACGATAAACACATGCTCTCAAGGGTTTCACCCACTTCACTACAAACGCGAACACGCGCTCACAACCTTACGCCAAAGTTCGTTCTCATGGCTTAGTGGATTCATTTACCCTGTCACTAAGAAATACTTGGTTGCACCAAGTCTTACGCCCTCGTCCGTCAATACAAATGTCATCATAGGGTGTTTCCATTAGGAATGTCACCCGCATCAATACTACGTATTACCACTATGCATTCATCCCCAGGGCGCGTTTCCACGAGTCAACGACTCAGGCGCTACCCTGGTGCACTATCATCAAAACCATCAACAAACCGAATCTTCACCGAGTTCACTTGAGTCTAAATAGATATCGAAGCAAAGTTTAAGTCCCTAATACATACACGACTCCATCGGCACAAATAAACAATAATAAGGCATATTTGTACCAAAGACGAAAATACCTGAAACATCATCGTTGGACCCTTGCGCTCCACTGATCATCAGATAGTCACGCTCTAACCTCCTAACCCGATCTACAAATGATTCGGAACACTCCGACTTACGGTGTCCCTTCTTTTGGCAAAAAAAGCACTTGATCGTGCTTAACGGTACACTCGTACAATCCCGTGCAAAATGACCTCGTCCTCCACACCGAAAGCACGTAGGCCCATAACCTGTCTTACTCCTCTTCTTCACTTTTTCAACACCTCCGGGCGTACTTCTCGCCCTTTTACTAGGAGCACCTCTTGATTCAAACTTTCTCTTACCCAAAGAGTGATCAGCAAATTTTGGAGCATGAGATTCCATCCCCATAGTTGCTCCTTCGTCACCGTCACCTGGAGGGTTAGGAACCCTCTTTTCTAACTCTTCCTTCACGGCCTTAGGCACTTGGTCTCGGACCATCTCGGTCACTATTCCCTCGAACGACTCTGGGAGAACTTGCTTAACCTTGTTGGCGAAAATCAAGATATAGCGTTCGAACTCCGCCTCAATCCTTAATGTTAACTCATCCTTCCCCTCATGAATAGGCGCGTCCGTTCCGGTTCCATCTTCCGTCTTCATTCTAAAGAATGCATATAGATTAAACAACGAAACGAAAAGGAACGACATACATATACCACACCGCCCCATCTTGGTTGATACTCATCGTACATTGCTTGTTTGACACGTCTTGAACCCGTAACAATGGTAGCTAATCATTGTTACGCGAGCACGTCGCATTAACTTGCTAGTACAATGTCTATCTCGCTTGATGATTGCTAAAACAACACAAAACGATTAGTGCAAGGTTAGTTCACATAGACCTAAGCACTAACCAAATCTCCGGTCAGACCCGTCTCCTACAAGTCCCGCAAAAAGCGCATACACATTAAAGTCTAAGTCTAGGCACCTATCTCAAGTCGCCTAAATCCCTTAGACCATGCTCTGATACCACTTGTAACAACCCAAACCAAACCGCGACCAAAATACAAAATAAAAAATAATAAAAATTTGCTGTACAGAGAAGTGGCGCGGCGCGGCAGGATGGCCGCGCGGCGCGCCATTCGGGCCTGTCCGGAAAGTTTCAAAATGCGAGAAAGATCGACTAGTTCCCGACATTTTTAGACCACACGCTTTTAACCACACATTCCAATATGTAAAATTATCACGATTCAAACATAAAAATATGTTTTACAAGCGGGGCCCACTTCGGCCGTTTTACGAGTTTAATACAAAATATGAGTTTCGACCGCCAAAAAGTTTAAGTACCAACTACACTACGAGCATGGCGTTTGGGATTAAACTACTCAAGTCTCGGTCAAACTCCAAGAACTAACACTTCCAAAAAGCGTCCCCTAATCAACAGGCGGGATCTCTAATCCATGATAATGCCCTTACCCTTGTCCACAACCGAACCTATAAAAATAGTAAACAACGAGAGGGTAAGCAAAGCTTAGTGAATGCAATAATTATACGAATACATATATAATTATACCTAATTGCATACACTTACACAAACCGCAAACATGCTAACAAACACAATTAGCTTATCGTCGCAATAACAAGCTATAAACCTCCAATACCACAAGCTAGCATAACAACCGCATATAAATATAACTTGAATAATATAATATGCTTACCACACAAATAACCATGGTTAACCAATAGTACAAGGGAACGGCGCTCGCGAAAACGCCATCGGTGTTCACAACATCCGTTAGGGCACTTAACACCTCGCACCACTAACCCCTAGGGTGGCACCTTAACACCTCGGTACATCACCCCGAGTGGCATCTTAACACCTCGATGCATCACTCATTAATTTACGGAGTGGTGTCTTAACACCTCGACACTACACTCCTAGGTGGCATCTTAACACCTCGATGCTACACCCGAGTGGCATCTTAACACCTCGATGCTACACTCTTCACGTGAAACATGGTGTCTTAGCACCTTGACACTACACATTTCACGCTACAACAAATAGATACATTATATACATACGCATATAATTATTCCACTCACCTCAAAGTCTTGTGAAAAGATACCCGAGCTTGCGAAACCTCAAAGTAACGTACCTATCACATTATACATATAATCAAACGCAAACTCAAGTCAGTCAACCAAACCCTTTCACCATTCTAAGCCATTTTGACCCAAGGTGCAATTTCAACCCATTTCCACCCTTAACCCTAAATTGGGTCAACATACACCAAAACCCTAATCATTCGTCAAGATGGATTTAAAACACACTTAGGTCACAAGGCTAACTCGTTTTCATACTTGCTAGGCCGCTTAGGTCATTAAAGACTCATTTGACCCATTTCAAAGTCAACACACCCATTTGGGTCATCCATACCCAATAACACCCATTTACATATCATTAAAGTGTTCTAGTACTTTAACTAACCAATTAAGTTCATAATCATCAATCTAACACTTGAAAACCCTAGTTAGTCATCTTTGAGTCTTCATGACCCAAATTCATCCAAAAACACCCCATTCACCCACAAATGGGTTTTAAGTTCATCATTAACCCTAACTCTAACCCTTTCACAAATTAAACAAGGAAATCAAGATTAGAGCATACCACTATGATCAAAACGTAGCTAGAGGAAAGATGAACAACTTTAATACCCGCACTTTGATCCGAAATCGCCTCCTTCTTCCTTAATTCAAGCTTTCCCTCACTAAGAATCTCTCTCTCTCTAGAAACTAAATTGGAAGAAGTGAAGTAGATGAAAATGGAGTTATGAGGCTCCCCAAAACTGATCTAGGGCCTTAAGGTCGGCCCTCAAGTGAATTTACCCAATTGCCCTCAAAATATCTAATTAAAAACAAAGTGAGCTGTCAGCCCGTAATGGCGCGGCGCACCATAAGGCTGCGCGGCGCGCCAAATGCCCAGTTCAGCTTCTTTTGCCTTTTAATTAAATACAACCTAAACCCCACAACTTGAATAACTTATACACACATAAGTACAATAAAATATTCGGGTCTTACAGTATAGCCATGCGATCGCATGGCTCAATATCACCAAATTTTTACTCCATTCGCGATCGCGAAGGTATTGAGTATATGGGTCCCGCGATCGCGGAGCAGCCACACCTAGCTCATGATCAATTATTTTAAGGCTGCCGACAGTTTATTATATATATTTAAATATATATAATTAATTTATATAATTAAATATATATTATATTTTATTTACGTGCATAGTTAACTTCTAAAATTTGTTCCGATGATTTGTACGATGTCACTTGACTATTGTGTCGGTTCTGGTTTTTCGAACAATGTTTCGTACGCTTAGAAACTAGCACATTACATCTCGCGACTTGTACCTTTGTCAATAATTTGAGTTAATTCGCCAATAATTTATATCTCTCAATTGTAACCTGAACGTTCGAGTGTTTTGGTCATTTGCTTCTTTAAATCAATTTCTCGTTATTTATATATATGATTTAAATCAAAACGTTTTGTATCTAGTTAATATTATATTTAATCACTTTGTAATATATATATATATATATATATATATATATATATATATATATATATATATATATATATATATATATCTTCATTTAAAACAAAAATTTGTACATATTATATATAATTAAAATATTTGTTTAATAATGATCACCTATATGAGTATTGAGCTCTTTATTACTTATTCACCCCACGGTTGAAAAAATTCAAAATGATTCCCCCTGTTATTAAGGTGAATAATTTGTTATTAAGGTGAATAATGTTTTATGGGTTAATGAAAATTCACCTCTTGTTACAAAGTTTAGAAAGAACACTAATCAACTTGTTGGTGCATTCTGTTTTGAAGAGCCCAATTCTGATAATGGGTCCAAATTGTTCCTGCTGAAGCTCCTGTTGATGAATTTATTTTGGTCAATCCTACTGGGCCAGAACATGGGCTTGGGTTGGGCCCTTATTTCGTTGAATATGATGCCTTGCCGGATAATTAGAGGTAAACGAAGATAATATTACGTACGCTCAAAGGTTGGCTCGTTTGAAAAAGGAGAAGACGAGAAAGAAAGATTAATGTAGTGTTTGTCGAGAAGATGTTGCAAACCAAGATAGGCCTTTACCGATTTTAATTGACCGAAGTGGTAGGAATTAATGTGATCGTGAGGACCCCTCGTGCGAAGGTTATTGCAAAGCGTGGTACGTTTTGAATAGAAATGTTCCTAGAGATCAACTTAGAAGCGTGAACAAGCGGTCGAGAAGAAACGTCGCTTCTACCTCGGGTTCTTATAAACTCATTGATCATGATGAAGACTTGGATTACATAGATGTCATTCAAGACTTGTTTATGGGTGACATGGTAGTTAAAAAGAGTGGTTTTACAAGTTCGGGTGAGAAAGGCTCTTTCGTTTCGGGGAAAGATAAAATGACTGACGAGGCCTTTATGGTCTTTGATACTATCATGATGTGTATTGTCGAGATCGAACCGGTTATGGTTAATCTTATTAACTCTAGCGACATCCCTCGTGCACTGGTGATTGATAAGAATCGACAAAAACGGAAGAATAAATTTGTTCAAGGTGTCGAAATGGAGGAATTACGCGTGTTCATAAAGGATATTTGATTTCGTATTTATCGGTTCAGGTTTCGTAGCTTCATTTTGATGTTGTTGTTTATTTCTTTTGTTAGTGATAGTTTTTGGTTTTGTTTCGGGTTAGGTAGTTGAGGCTTGGTATAGATAGTATGTTGTAAGCCGCTTTATAGATACGAGTCTTATCAGGTTTCCTCTCTTGTATCTCTCTTGTATCTCCTGTTGAATTCATTTTTTTTTTTTCGAAAGCATTTTCCATTTATATAGAAGTTATCATGATTTTTGCAAAAAATAAAAATAGATCTTTAGATCTGTAGAAGTATTTAGTAGATCTTATAATCTCAATGTTGCTTACAATAATAAGCATATCGTCCACATAGTCTATAAGATGAGATATCCGCTCCTGTGTCTCACATAGGCACACTTCTCACATTCACTTATATTGACCCGCATTCAAACATGACATAATGAAACTTTTGATGTCGTTGCTTTAGAGCTTTTTTCAGTCCATACAATGACTTGACAAGCTTACATACTTTTCTTTCTTGACTAGAACAAAAATCTTTTGGACTGCTTTGTATAAATATGTTCTTTAAGAGTTCTATTAAAATAAGGGTTTTTATATCCAAATACAATTTGGTGATGTCAAGTACCATTCATATAGATGTTTCAAGTTACCAGCAAGTATGTATCAAAATAATCTAAGATCTTCATGCTGCCTTTGGCCATTGAACACCAATCTAACTTTATATTTATCAATGATGGCATCATCTTTCATCTTCATTTGAAGATACCCTAACGTCGATTGCACCAACCCTTCTTGAACAGTCGCGATAAGTAGAATAATGATTTTCATACACTAACGAGGAAGAATTAATAACAGGAGTAAAAGGTGATGACTCCACTTAGATGTTAGTTAGGTTTTGTGTTGATTTATAGTTCCTTGTATCACCACTTTTTAGTAATACATCACTAAAATACACTTTAAATTAAATCATTGTAATATACAACTCATTGAAGCACAATTATTGATTTATGAATAAAACTAGTGAAATAACCCGAGAAATCACGGGTTGTTTAGACAAAACAATTTAATAAAATGTTTTAAGTATTAAGTGAATGTAGATGTTAAAGGTATTTACTTTAATGACCTGTGAAACCACGGATTCCGACTAAGAAACTTCTCGGTGTTTTTACAAACATATTCATGTACTTAATTTAGTCATGATAAATGAACTACATTTATTTTTTCATCATTTTCTTCCGATTTTCATTACAATTATTATATTCTTTGTCATAAAAGCATACATTAAAATCTTTTATTGAGACATGTATTCGCATAAATATGTAACGTAATTAATCATAATATAATAATTATAGTTATAGTTATAACTAGAGAAATTGCCCTCGCTTTGCGTTGGAAGAATGTTTATTAAATTCGATTATCAAAAAGAGAGGAAAAATTTGAAGCAAAAGAGAAAAATTGAAGTGGGTGAAAAATGAAGTTGAGAAAACAAGAAAATATAGATATTTTTGATAATAATAGTAGTAATGAAATAGTGGTAGTAGTAGTAACAATATAATAATAATAATAATATAATAATAATAATAATAATAATAATAATAGTAGTAATAAAATGATAGTGATAAAAAAGTTTTGTGTTAATGTGTAAAGAATGTAGTGTTTTGTAGTTGATATATAAAAAATAAAAAGTTTTGTGATAAATTTTAGGAGGTTAAAAGTTTTGTGTTTGTTTTGGAAGGGGTAAAAGTTTTGTAGTTGGTGTTAAAGAAGTGGAAGTCTACTATTTATTTAGAATAGCTCAAATAGATATATAGAGTAATTATAATAATAAAGTTTACTTAAAAATGAAGTTCTTATATTTTTAATAATAATTATTAGTAATAACAAATGACTCTTGAAATTATTAAAAAAATTAAAATACAATTATTATATAAAGGTTTTACAATATGTTTCAAAGTTTGTACATATGTTCATAAGGTGTTTTGTAAAAGATGGTACAATTTGTTACAAAGTTTGTACATATGATCATAAGAGTATATTATCATAAGGTTGTATATAATGCTTTAAATATTGTACATATGATTATGATATATTTTATTATAAGAGTGTACACATAATACTTCAAATATTGTATATATGGTTATGGAGGTGTTTTATCATAAGGTTGTACATAATGTTTAATGTATTAGACAATTACCATGTTAATATTATTATTATATATAATATATTATTTTAATAACATTATCATGTTAATCTTATAATTTTTCTCTTTATTTTTGAATTTTGTTTAAGCTTTAATAATCCTTATTTATGACATTATAATCAAGATTTAATCGATACTATAGATAAATTTTTAGTAATTAATTATATTTTAATTCTAAATTAATTAAGATTAATGACATCATCTATATTTTTATAAATGGGAAGTTTTAATAAAATGAAGAATTAAATTATGAAATGATAACATCATCATTTTAGAGATTTAATAGAAGTTATAGAAGATAAAATTGTGATGTCACCTTACATTTGTTTTGATAAGTTGGATGATGCGTTTATCATAAGAGAAAAAAGAATAATAATTTATTTCCACTTATTTTTCGAACCAACTAATATACGTATCATGATTAGATTATTAATCGGGTGAAAGAGAAACGAATGACGCATGTCATATATAGTTACTAGATTTATGAGCCCGTGCGTTACACGGGGACTCTTCCGCAAACAGTATTGGGTTTTAAATTATATATGAAAATAATGATATTATACGGAAAGTGTCAAAGTACAGATTACTATTTTGCACTTTTCATAGTATCTAGCACTAAGCTACCATATTTTAGAAGTGGCAAGTGTATACAATAGTCTCTATAAGTAAACATTTTACTCTGTACGACTGAAGGACGTTCTTACACATTGTACATAATTTGTTCAAAACATTATCCGGCAAAATGAAAACCGCCAGGTATAAGATAAACGGTTTTACCACTTTCCTTGAGCTTCTAGAGCAACTCCTTTGAGGAAAATCTGCTAATTGAAAAAAATTGAATAAAAATTAATAAAAAATCACACACGTTTAATGCGGGAAAACTTGAATGAATAATGATGTTTGATATCGAATATGTTGCAATAAATAAAATCATACCTTAGGGCAATTTTCCGAGGAAGGAAGTCCTCAACCATCGATAATGAAGGTTTGAAAACATTTAGTCTAACGCTTCCTCAAAAGGTACTGAATCACCCATTGTTCTGCATAAATAAAGAAGATTAAATTCGCATAAGCACTAACCAAAAGAAAAACCATTTTTAAACTAATCACAAAGAACATTCAATGTAGTAGTCCATCTTAAAGTATTTACCAGGTACACAAAACTCGACAAGTTCATCAATGCCTTCTTCATTTACACAAAGTGTGCTATCCACTTCGAAGCATACAACATCAATATTTTTTTTCCGTATTAACTAATATAAATGTTTTAATAATACTACAGTAAGAAAAGCGAAACCAAATTCAATAAACCCAATATTACGTTAAACAACTTACCAGCTACTTAAACACGCCAAAGATGGTAAGCTCGTGACATGTGGTAAGCTTCAAAGGATTGTATTTTCACAACCATGTCATTTTTGTTTAATTGTTTTCTTCATTGAAGCAACAATAGCAGTAACCACAACACTCTATGCCAAAAGGTCAAAAAAGTGTTCCCGTACGCTATGTATGAGTACGTAATTAGATGACATTACAATATTGAGGTTGGAGTGTTGGGCACACATTGAGCTTGCTTGGTTGCTTATATGAAGTAGTAAACGGTTGTTTTCGATATTGTATAACAGTAGTTATACAATAAGGTATGTTCAAATATTTATGACTCTAATTATACAAATATTTCTGACTCTAATTAATACCTTATAAACATTTTGCTATTTGCTTAGATACAAAGTAAAGGCAAACGACTAATATATAAAAAACCTGTATATATATAATATATCTAATTACCTCATGTTGCGGAATCACTCACCCTCAACACCTTGCTAACAGGTCTGATAGCAGTACACAAATTCCCTTTGTTGGTTTATTTTTGCTAGTAGAAGATATGTTTATCCCACATTGGTGGGAGGAAGATGTGAGGGGTGAGTGACTTGGTTATATAAGAGGGGCTAAGTCTTCATTCCAAATCGCACCAATCAATACACTTTAAGTATTTGATTATTTCTTTCTTTCTTACCCTTGTTTGAGAGTTGTATTAGTTAAATATTTTGAAGAGTGTAGTTGGCTTAAGAGAGTCGTCTATATCATTGTAATAATTTGTGATATAGTGTATTTCTCTCTTTGGGGGCCGGTGGTTTTTCTCCTGTTTTGGAGTTTTCACGTTAAATCTTGTGTTGTGTATTGTTCTTATTTCTTTACTATTATTGTTGGGCTGGGTGGTGGGAATTAGTGAGGCCGTAATTTCCCAACAACTGGTATCAGAACGTCAGGTTTGACGGGGGTCTCGGTTATAGGAGTCGGAGTATGCTATGTGGTTGCCACGGGAGTGGATCGTCCACATCAGAAACGAGTTCTATTGATCGTATAGGGTATCTGGTTAGACAATATTTTTTCTGATTCGTAGTAATAGTTGGATTTGTTAGTGGCCTAGTTGTGGATTTCCGATTTAAAGGGTCCTGGCTACCTGCTACATCTTTTGGCTATTCGAAACGTGAGCAAAATCAGAGAAAGTGTTGTTTATAGGATACAGATACAATGTCGAAGTTCAGTCCAATGAGGTTTGATGTTGAGAAATTTGATGGGAGGATTAATTTTGGCTTATGGCAGGTTCAAGTCAAGGATGTGTTGATTCAGTCCGGTTTACACAAGGCTTTGAAGGGTAAACCCACCCTTGTTCCTGGCAGTGATTCTAGCAGTAAGTTCGATGAAGAAGAATGAGATGATATGGATTTGAGGGTAGCAAGTGCGATTCGTTTGTGTCTTGCAAAGAACGTGCTTGCAAATATGCACGGGTTATCAACGGCAAAGGAGCTTTGGGTTAAACTAGAGCAGTTGTACCAGGGCAAGGGCATCTCAAATCGATTGTGTCTTAAAGAACAATTTCATACTCTGCGTATGGATGGGGGTTCAAAGATTTCAGATCATCTAAGTATTCTTAATGGTATTGTTTCAGAACTTGAAGCTATTGGAGTTAAAGTGGATGATGAAGATAAAGCTTTGAGGTTGATATTATCTTTGTCATCGTCTTATGAACACATGAAACCTATTTTGATGTATGGGAAAGAAACTCTGAAGTTTGAAGACGTTACTAGCAAGCTCCTATCCGAGGAGAAAAGACTGGAAGGTAACGGGGTCTCGTCATCAGGAGATACGATAGTGTTGTGTTCGGATAGGCGAAAGAGAAACTCTGGGAAGAATCTGGTATGCTGGAGGTGCGGGAAGACTGGACATGTAAGGGTTAATTGTCCAGGTGGAGCTAATCCGGCAAATGGCTCCAAAGACGCTAACATTGTCTCCGTTGTTACGGAGAGTGACGAATTCCTCTGAAGTCACGTCATCCTCATGGTGTGTCCGCGCCACCATGGAAAGGGATATTCGTTAGCGGTTCCACAAATTGTACATGGGCATTGGTTTGGCGTTGATGCAAGGTGTGTGGTGGAAACTGATGTTGTAGCTGATGAAACTTTCAGGGAAAGCCAAACAGAAAGTTGCACCATAACTGTTCAGCTGGTTATATAACATGTGCCGAGGTGAAATGCTTGGAATGTGATATTCTAAGTGCTATACTCTTAATGGTGAAGTATGATAATTCTTGTTAAGAGTTATGATTGTCTGTGATGACAATGATTGTCGGTTTAGACAATGTTCGATGAAGATGCAAGTTTTGTCTCTTGGGAGATAATGTCAACGGCATGAAGATGAGGATCTTGAAGTTGTCGTCGAGGAAGCGTCTACATCGGTTATCCTTGCAATGTGGAAGCATGGTTATCTTCTTCTATCCAAAAGGTGGAGATTTGTTGGTTTATTTTGGCTAGTAGAAGATATGTTTATCCCACATTGGTGGGAGGAAGATGTGAGGGGTGAGTGACTTGGTTATATAAGAGGGGCTAAGTCTTCATTCCAAATCGCACCAATCAATACACTTTAAGTATTTGATTTTTTCTTTCTTTCTTACCCTTGTTTGAGAGTTGTATTAGTTAAATATTTTGGAGAGTGTAGTTGGCTTAAGAGAGTCGTCTATATCATTGTAATAATTTGTGATATAGTGTATTTCTCTCTTTGGGGGCCGGTGGTTTTTCTCCTGTTTTGGAGTTTCCACGTTAAATCTTGTGTTGTGTATTGTTCTTATTTCTTTACTATTATTGTTGGGCTGGGTGGTGGGAATTAGTGAGGCCGTAATTTTCCAACACCCTTCAATGAGTTCCAGGAATTAAAAAGAATGAAGAAATATAATGCTGGCTTGATAGTGATATATGAAGTAAAATACCCCACTAATGATCCATAATCATAACTTTTTAGTGCCTATCTTGTGAAGATTCCTAATAGATGTTTAATAATAAGGGCAACCCTAACAAAGTCGCCCCTTTTAATACGTCCTGCCTATAAGAAATTATTATAAACACGAGGCTCTTTTAGATACTCATCTAATATGCATTTGTTCCTAATGAAATCCTAAAATAGCTTTAAGAGAAAAGATACTCACCAGCTTACCATCAACATCTACCGCCACTGACCGACGGTATTTTGTTTCAAGCAACAACCTAACATGAAAAACGTGATAAGTAAAGAACATCCAAACTTTAAGAGTGTAACGACCCAACCCGTTAACCAACCAAAACTGCGAAATGAAAAAAAAAATTTCGAAGCAGGCCTGCCCAAGCTGGGTGCGTGGCGCGCACCCCTACCTGTGCGCGGAGCGCACATGGCCTGGCAGCCCGCCGTCCAAATTGTTCCGTTTTCGTAAAAAGATCTAACACTTCCCATCATTTTTAGACGAAATGCTTTTCACATCATATTAGTATAAGTAAAACAAGCACGAATCAATGATAAAACGAGTTTTACATTGCGGGGCCCACATACGCCCAAAATACCATTAAGTACGAAATACGAGTTTCGACCACAAAAAGTTTAATTGTCAAACGTCACTAGATCATGGTGTTTGGGGTTAAACTACCCAAATCTTGGTCGAACTTCCAAAAAGCTAAAACTCCCGAAAGCCACTAATCTAAGCGAATACCTTTGCCCTTATCCAAGCCGGATCCTAAAAAGGTAAATAACGAGAGGGTAAGCTAACGCTTAGTGAATGCAATAATTATACACATACATATATAACCTACTTACTTACAATCACATACAGAATTACCTCATACACGCTAGCAATTTAAATGACATACCAACGCAAGGTACAATGCTAAATCTCCAAGACCACAAGCGAGCACAAACGATAGCATATAACTCGAATAATATAAAGTGCCACACTACAAACACATAACCATGGTTAACCAATAGTACAAAGGAATGGTACTTCAAATTTCCCATCGGTGTTCCCAACAACCGTTAGCGCACAACGAATTATAACACTAACCCCGAAGTGGTATCGATCGCCCGAACTTTAGACCCACCCGTCATGTGTAATGTGGTATCGAACGCCTGAACTTTAAACCCACGCTACACGCCCACACACATACATGACATGGCATCGAACGCCCGAACTTAAACCCATATCATATATTGACCCGATGTGGTATCGACCGCACGAACTTAAACCCACATCGAATCTCGTACAAGTAAATACATTATATACACACATGTATAATCATTCCACTCACCTTGTCGACTTGGCGAGATTTCCAACAATAACTTGTACCTTCAAAGCGAGTCACCTAACATAATTAATTCTCAATTAATTCACATAATAAGTTGGACTTTCCACCAACTAGCCTCACTAGTGCATTTATGACCCATTTGGACTAGATTCACACATTAAAGGTCAAGACTCCCAACTAATCACTAAAAGCTAGTGATTAAGGTTCTAAGACTTCCATCAACACATAACTAGGGTGTTTTCATACTCAATATATCTCGCTAGGCCAAACCAACCCATTTGACCCATTTCAAGTCAACCATAAACCCTAGAACCAATTTTACTAACAACACAAGTGAGTTAGTGAATAACTAACCATTTTAGACTTAATAACACCGATTATTACTTTGAAACCCTAGGTTAGTCATTCTTGAGTCCTCTTGACTCAATCTTACCCAAAACCCCCAAAATCACCAACAATAGGTTTTATATTCATCACTAACCCAAGTTCTAACCCTTAAACAACTTAAATTAAGGAAATCAAAATTAGAACTTACCACCACAACCAAAACGTAGCTAGAGGGGAGATGAACAACTTTATAACTCGAGCTAAGACCCGAAACTAGCTCCTTCTTCCTTTACTTGAGCTTTCTCTCACTCAAATATGGGTTTCTCTCACTAGAATTAAAGAAGAAAGAAATTGGTGGTTGAAAGTGGAGTTATGACTCCCAACCCACTGATCTGTGATCTTATCTCGTCCCCAAGTGAAATTACCACAATGCCCTTCCAAAATATCTAATTAAAACGGCAGAACCCGGCTACAGTAGGAGTGCGCCACGCGCACCCCTAAGTGTGCGCTGAGCGCACTTAGGCCTGAACAGAATCCGACTTCTGTTTAAATCCAGAATTATTCCCACGCTTTATGTACTATAATTACACGTCTGTACAAATTATTAGGGTGTTACAACTCTCCCCCACTTGAATCGGAGCGCGTCCTCGCGATCCAAGCCGCATGATAAGAAGGAAGATACACCAACACAAATTCTTCGGGTTCCCATGTAAACTCGGAACCTTTACTACGACGCCATTGGACCTTATAGGTCCTCACCTCTTTGTTACGCAACATTTTCACCTTCTCATCAAGTGTAGCAATCGGCTCTTCAACATACTCTAACTTATTGTTTAGCTCAATCTCATCTAATGGCACCCATGACGAATCATCCGCAAGACACTTACGGAGATGGGAAACATGAAATGTATTATGGATCCCCGTAAGCTCTTCGGGTAATTCCAAACAATATGAAACTTCACCAACACGAGCCAAAATCTTAAATGGTCCAATAAACCGAGGAGCTAACTTTCCCCATTTTCGAAACCGAATAATACCCTTCCACGGCGAAACCTTGAGCATCACCATGTCACCCTCTTGAAACTCGATCGGTCGCCTACGTTTATCGACATAAGACTTTTGTCTATCTTGCGCCGCTTTTAAACGAGCCCGAATCATTTCCATTTTACTATTCGTCTCCAATACCAAGTCGTTGCTCCCGACTTCCCTTTGACCCACTTCACCCCAACAAATCGGGGTTCGACACATTCTACCATATAACATCTCATATGGTGGCATTCCAATACTAGAGTGAAAACTATTATTGTACGAGAATTCCACCAAAGGCAAATGTTCATCCCAACTACCACCGAAATCAATAATACACGCTCGTAACATATCCTCCAATGTTTGATTCGTACGTTCGGTTTGACCGTCCGTTTGAGGATGGTACGTCGTACTAATATTCACCCTCGTACCCATATCTTCATGAAACTTCTTCCAAAATCGAGAAGTAAAACGCGTGTCCCGATCCGAAACGATAGACGCGGGAACGCCGTGTCTCGATATCACCTCCTTAATGAACATTTTCGCAAGTGCCTCCGACGTAACTGCTTCTTTAATAGGAAGAAACAATGCACTTTTCGTCAATCTATCAACAATTACCCAAATAGTATCAAATTGGGTTCTTGCCATTTTTGGCAACTTGGTAATAAAATTCATGGTAATATGCTCTCACTTCCACATCGGAATTTCTAGCGGTTTCAACTTACCATACGGCTTTTGGTGTTCGGCTTTAACTTGCAAACACGTGACGCATTGCTCTACATACTTAACAACGTCGCGTTTCATGCCCGGCCACCAATAATCTTTCCTCAAATCAAGATACATTTTCATCGCGCCCGGATGAATGGAATACTTTGACTTATGTGCTTCATCAAGTAGCACCCGCCGGTAATCACCCATCTTAGGCACCCACACTCTTCCTTGAAAAGACAACAAACCACGCGAACCCATAGTAATGAATTCCGATTGCCCCACAATTCGTTCCGCATGCTTGTTGTGAACGTAAGCCTCTATTTGAATCACACCAAGCTTTTCAAGAAAATCATTAGCAATAATCATACGTAACAATCCCAATCGTAATGCCGGGTGGTGACTCTTTCGGCTTAACGCATCCCCGACCACATTCGCCTTGCTCGGATGATAAAGTATCTCACAATCATAATCCTTTACCACATCTATCCATCTACGTTGACGATAATTCAAATCCCGTTGATCAAAAAGATGTTTCAAACTCTTGTGATCCGAATAAATCGTACACTTGACACCATACAAGTAATGGCGCCAAATTTTCAAAGCATGGACCACCGCCGCTAATTCGAGATCATGAGTCGGGTATCTCTTTTCATGTTCCGTTAATTGGCGAGAGGCGTAAGCGATGACTTTACCTTGTTGCATTAGAACACACCCGAGCCCATTCAAAGAAGCATCACAATAAACCGTCATATCATCTACACCTTCTGGCAACACTAAGACCGGAGTTTGACACAATTTCTCTTTCAAAAATTGAAAAGCGATTTCTTGCTCATTCTCCCAATTGAATCTCGTATTCTTCCTTGTCAACTTAGTTACTGGAGAAGCAATCTTTGAAAAGT
This sequence comes from Rutidosis leptorrhynchoides, assembly GCF_046630445.1. Taxonomy (NCBI): domain Eukaryota; kingdom Viridiplantae; phylum Streptophyta; class Magnoliopsida; order Asterales; family Asteraceae; genus Rutidosis; species Rutidosis leptorrhynchoides. The sequence continues at coordinate 188,113,475 of NC_092343.1, forward strand.
CTTGGATAAACCGACGATAATAACCGGCCAATCCGAGAAAACTTCGGATTTTCGTAGGCGTAGTCGGTTGTCCCCAACTCTTCACCGTCTCTATTTTCCCCGGATCTACTTGAATACCATTCTTGTTCACAATATGGCCAAGGAATTGAACCTCCCTTAGCCAAAATTCACATTTCGAGAACTTAGCATACAACTTCTCCTTCCGCAACGTCTTCAACACACTACGCAAATGATGTTCATGTTCCTTCATACTCCTCGAATAAACAAGTATGTCGTCGATGAACACAATTACCGACTTGTCCAACATAGGTTGGCACACTCGGTTCATAAGATCCATGAATGCCGCCGTAGCATTCGTAAGACCAAAAGGCATCACCACAAACTCAAAATGCCTGTAACGCATTCGAAAAGCCGTTTTCTCAATATCTTCCTCACGGACCCGCATTTGGTGGTAGCCGGACCGTAGGTCAATTTTTTAGAAATACGTCGCACCTTGGAGTTGATCAAATAAATCGTCAATCCTAGGCAATGGATAACGATTCTCGATCGTCACTTTATTCAACTCCCGATAATCAATGCACATACGCATACTACCATCTTTCTTCTTTACAAATAAAACCGGAGCGCCCCAAGGCGAAGCACTCGGTCGAATAAAACCCTTCTCAAGTAACTCTTGGGTTTGATTTAACAATTCTTGAATTTCCGTCGGCGCTAAACGATAAGGAGTTTTAGCAATGGGAGTAGCTCCCGGAACCAACTCAATGCGAAATTCAACTTGTCTTTCCGCCGGAACACCCGGTAACTCATTCGAAAAAACGTCTTCGAATTCATTAACCACCGGAATCTCGCAAATGGGTGGTGGTTCATCACAAGTATCAACAACATGGCCAAGAAAAGCCATGCCACCACTAAAAAGGAAACGACGTGCCCGTGCAAAAGTGCATATCGGCACAAGTCTTCTACGCTTATCGCCATGAGTAATTAACTCTCTCCCACTTGGGGTCTTCACACGAATAGACTTTTCATGGCATTCAATATCGGCTCTATTGTGATCGAGCCAATCCATACCAACCACAAAATTGAAATCACCCAAGGTCATCGGGATGAGATCAATTTTAAAGTTTTCGGCACCAAACACAACATTACAATTTTTACACACATCAACCACTAGCACCGCCTTGCCATCCGCTATTTCGACTTCTACCGGACAACTTAACTTAGCTAACGGTTTATTAAGTTTAGGCACAAATTTTGGAGACACAAACGACAAATATGCACCGCTATCAAATAGAATCCTCGCCGGATTAGAGTTAACCATAAAAGTACCTGAGACGACTTCATTGGATTGCTTAGCTTCATCATTGGTCATCAAATAATTACGCCCCCTTGCCAACCCCGCCGCCTTCTCTATTCTCTTAACTTGATCATTTCGGAGATCGGGGCACTCCGACTTCCGGTGCCCTTCTTTTTGACAATTAAAACACGTGATTGTATTAGTAGACGGTTTTGGACAATCACGAGAGTAGTGACCCTTTTGCCCACAATTGAAACATGTAACCATGTGACCACTAGAAGCACCCCTCTTCACGTTACCGACACTTTTGGTTGCTCCCTTACTCTTCTTGTTCGAAAAACTAGAAGATTCAAACTTTCTTTTACTTGGCGCATAACTAACCGGACTCGGAGCTTGCACTTCAAACCCCTTCGCCACCGCCAAAAGCTTAGCAAAAGCCTCAACATGACCAATACTAATTTTACCCTTCGAATCGTCTCTAAGGTCGCATGAAAGTCTTCCATTAACAATTGATCATTCCCCACATACTCGGGGCAAAAACGCGCTTTGGCGAGAATATTGGTTTTGAGAGTGTTTAGGTCCAAAGACCCTTGACGCATGTTCCTTAACTCGTTGCGCAATTTGGAAAGATCCGCTTGCGTACGATATTCGAGGAGAAACTCCTTCTTAAACTCCACCCAAGACAACCCCACAAAGGCCGCATCACCCACCATATCAATTTTACCATCGAGCCAATCTTTAGCATGACCCCTCAACAAACTAGTGGCAAGCCTAGTCTTTTTCTCGGGTGGGCACTCGGTCGTGCGAAAACAACCTTCAACATCGGAGATCCAAGCCGCACTTTTCATGGGGTCGGGATCCCCGTGAAAGTGAGGAGACTTAGTCGCCAAGAAGTTCTTATAGCTAAACTCCAACTCGCCCCCATTTTGAGGTCTAGGAAACCTCCTTTCAACTTCTTCTTTGACGACATTGGTCATTCGTTCTTGAATCATATCGACAATTTATTCCGAAACTGACTCCTCGAATATTTGTTTAACCCTTCGTGAGAAAACTGAAACATAGTTTTCTAAAGCGGTCTCAATCTTGGTAGTCATCTCATCTTCCTCCACATGAGAGGGACCACCATTGCCATTCGTATCCGTTCCGTTTCACGTCTTCATTCTAAGATTAAAAATGGATTAGACATCACCAATAATTTAATACACATATACCTATGCATATGACCACACACACACCACATCTAGCTCGATACTTGTCGCACATCCTTGCGTGACTTGACTTGCAACCGTAATAGTGGTCGCGACTCACTATTACGCTTACATGCCGTGCCATGCTCAAACATATCATAACCATCTTGCTCGATGTTCAAAACAATAACGCATGATTAGTATGTCATAACATAAGCATAGTTAGTCCAACTATGCACCAAAGAATTAATCAAAACCCGCACCGACCCGTAGTCCTACAAGTCCTGCATATAATTCAACAACACAAAAGTATAAGTCTAGGTGCCTATCTCAAGTCACCTAAATCCCTTAGACCATGCTCTGATACCACTTGTAACGACCCAACCCGTTAACCAACCAAAACTGCGAAATGAAAAAAAAATTTCGAAGCAGGCCTGCCCAAGCTGGGTGCGCGGCGCACAACCCTATCTGTGCGCGGTGCGCAACCCTATCTGTGCGCGGCGCGCACAGGGCCTGGCAGCCCGCTGTCCAAATTGTTCCATTTTCGTAAAAAGATCTAACACTTCCCATCATTTTTAGACGAAATGCTTTTCACATCATATTAGTATAAGTAAAACAAGCACGAATCAATGATAAAACGAGTTTTACATTACGGGGCCCACATACGCCCAAAATACCATTAAGTACGAAATACGAGTTTCGACCACAAAATGTTTAATTGCCAAACGTCACTAGAGCATGGTGTTTGGGGTTAAACTACCCAAATCTTGGTCGAACTTCCAAAAAGCTAAAACTCCCGAGAGCCACTAATCCAAGCGAATACCTTTGCCCTTATTCAAGCCGGATCCTAAAAAGGTAAACAACGAGAGGGTAAGCTAACGCTTAGTGAATGAAATAATTATACACATACATATATAACCTACTTACTTGCAATCACATACACAATTACCTCATACACGCTAGCAATTTAAATGACATACCAACGCAAGGTACAACGCTAAATCTCCAAGACCACAAGCTAGCAAAAACGATAGCATATAACTCAAATAATATAAAGTGCCACACTACAAACACATAACCATGGTTAACCAATAGTACAAAGGAATGGTACTTCGAATTTCCCATCGGTGTTCCCAACAACCGTTAGCACACAACGAATTATAACACTAACCCCGGAGTTGAAATGTCCCGTTCATATTGATTATAAACGTTCCATATTAATTGATTTCGTCGCGAGGTTTTGACCTCTATATGAGACGTTTTTCAAAGACTGCATTCATTTTTAAAACAACCATAACCTTTATTTTATCTATAAAGGTTTAAAAAGCATTACGTAGATGATCAAATAATGATAATCTAAAATATACCGTTTACATACGACCATTACATAATGGTTTAAAATAAGAATATATTACATCAAAAATAAGTTTTTCTTGAATGCAGTTTTTACATAATATCATACAAGCATGGACTCCAAATCTTGTCCTTATTTTAGTATGAAACAACGGAAGCTCTTAATAATCACCTGAGAATAAACATGCTTAAAACGTCAACAAAAATGTTGGTGAGTTATAGGTTTAACCTATATATTATCAAATCATAATAATAGACCACAAGATTTCATATTTCAATATACATCCCATACATAGAGATAAAATTCATTCATATGGTGAACACCTGGTAACCGACATTAACAAGATGCATATAAGAATATCCCCTATCATTCCGGGAAATCCTTCGGACATGATAAAAACGAATTCGAAGTACTAAAGCATCCGGTACTTTGGATGGGGTTCGTTAGGCCCAATAGATCTATCTTTAGGATTCGCGTCAATTAGTAGATCGGTTTACTAATTCTTAGGTTACTAAGCAAAAGAGGCATATTCGGCTTCGATCATTCACCCATATAATGTAGTTTCAATTACTTGTGTCTATTTCGTAAAACATTTACAAAACTGCATGTATTCTCATCCCAAAATATTAGATTTTAAAAGTGGGACTATAACTCACTTTCACAGATTTTTACTTCGTCGGGAAGTAAGACTTAGCCACTAGTCGATTCACGAACCTATAACAAATATGTACATATATATCAAAGTATGTTCAAAATATATTTACAACACTTTTAATACATTTTGATGTTTTAAGTTTATTAAGTCAGTTGTCCTCGTTAGTAACCTACAACTAGTTGTCCAAAGTTAGATGTACAGAAAAAAATTGATATATATTATCTTGAATCAATCCACGACCCAGTGTATACACGTCTCAGGCTAGATCACAACTCAAAGTATATATATTTTTGGAATCAACCTCAACCCTATATAGCTAACTCCCACATTACTACATATAGAGTGTCTATGGTTGTTCCAAATAATATATACACATGGGTCGATATGATATGTCAAAACATTTGCATACGTGTCTATGGTATCCCAAGATTACATAATATATTAGAATACATGTATAATACAATATAAGTTAGCTAGGATATGATTAATATAGATTTGTTACCAATTTTCACGTAGCTACAACAAGAAAAAATATCCAATCTTGTTTTACCCATAACTTATTCGTTTTAAATCCGTTTTGAGTGAATCAAATTGCTATGGTTTCATATTGAACTCTATTTTATGAATCTAGAAATAAAAATTATAGGTTTATAGTCGGAAATATAAGTTACACGTCATTTTTGTAAAGGTAGTCATTTCAGTCGAAAGAACGACGTCTAGATGACCATTTTGGAAAACATACTTCCACTTTGAGTTTAACCATAATTTTTGGATATAGTTTCATGTTCATAAGAAAAATCATTTTCCCAGAATAACAACTTTTAAATCAAAGTTTATCATAGTTTTTAATTAACTAACCCAAAACAGCCCGCAGTGTTACTACGACGGCGTATATCCGGTTTTACGGTATTTTTCGTGTTTTCAGGTTTTAAATCATTAAGTTAGCATATCATATAGATATAGAACATGTGTTAAGTTGATTTTAAAAGTCAATTTAGAAGGATTAACTTTTGTTTACGAACAAGTTTAGAATTAACTAAACTATGTTCTAGTGATTACATGTTCAAATCTTCGAATAAGATAGTTTTATATGTATGAATCGAATGATGTTATGAACATCATTACTACCTTAAGTTTAGTAGGTAAACCTACTGAAAGTTACAAGAAATGATCTAGCTTCAAAGGATCTTGGATGGCTTGAAAGTTCTTGAAGTAGAATCATGACACGAAAACAAGTTCAAGTAACATTTCCACTCGAAATAAGATTGTTATAGTTATAGAAATTGAATCAAAGTATGAATATGAGTATTACCTTCTATTAGAAAGATATATTACTATAAATAAGAAAGATTTCTTGAGGTTGGATGATCACTCTACAAGATTGAAAGTAAGCTAGCAAACTTGTAAGTATTCTTGATTTTATGAAACTAGAACTTGTAGAATTTATGAAGAACACTTAGAACTTGAAGATAGAACTTGAGAGAGATCAATTAGATGAAAAAAATTGAATTATGAAAGTGTTTGTAGGTGTTTTTTGTCGTTGGTATATGGATTAGATATAAAGGATGTGTAATTTTGTTTATATGTAAATAAGTCATGAATGATTACTCATATTTTTGTAATTTTATGAGATATTTCATGCTAGTTGCCAAATGATGGTTCCAACATATGTTAGGTGACTCACATGGGTTGCTAAGAGCTGATCATTGGAGTGTATATACCAATAGTACATACATCTAAAAGTTGTGTATTGTACGAGTACGAATACGGGTGTATACGAGTAGAATTGTTGATGAAACTGAACGAGGATGTAATCGTAAGCATTTTTCTTAAGTAGAAGTATTTTGATAAGTGTCTTGAAGTCTTTCGAAAGTGTATGAATACATATTAAAATACTACATGTATATACATTTTAACTGAGTCGTTAAGTTATCGTTAGTCGTTACATGTAAATGTTGATTTGAAACCTTTAAGTTAACGATCTTGTTAAATGTTGTTAACCCATTGTTTATTAAATCAAATGAGATGTTAAATTATTTCATTATCATGATATCATGATGTATTAATATATCTTAATATGATATATATACATTAAATGTCGTTACAACGATAATCGTTACATATATGTCTCGTTTCAAAATCATTAAGTTAGTAGTCTTGTTTTTACAAATGTAGTTCATTGTTAATATACTTAATGATATGTTTACTTATCATAATATCATGTTAACTATATATATATATCCATATATATGTCATCATATAGTTTTTACAAGTTTTGACGTTTGTGAATCACCGGTCAACTTGGATGGTCAAATGTCTATATGAAACCTATTTCAATTAATCAAGTCTTAACAAGTTTGATTGCTTAACATGTTGGAAACACTTAATCATGTAAATAACAATTTCATTTAATATATATAAACATGGAAAAGTTTGGGTCACTACAGTACCTACCCGTTAAATAAATTTCGTTCCGAAATTTTAAGAAGTTGGAGGTGTTGACGTATCTTCTGGAAATAAGTGCGGGTATTTCTTCTTCATCTGATCTTCTCGTTCCCAAGTGAACTCGAGTCCTCTACGAGCATTCCATCAAACCTTAACAATTGGTATCTTGTTTTGTTTAAGTCTTTTAACCTCACGATCCATTATTTCGACGGGTTCTTCGATGAATTGAAGTTTTTCGTTGATTTGGATTTTGTCTAACGAAATAATGAGATCTTCTTTAGCAAAATATTTCTTCAAATTCGAGACATGGAAAGTGTTATGTACAGCCGCGAGTTGTTGAGGTAACTCAAGTCGGTAAGCTACTGGTCCGACACGATCAATAATCTTGAATGGTCCAATATACCTTGGATTTAATTTACCTCGTTTACCAAATCGAACAACGCCTTTCCAAGGTGCAACCTTAAGCATGACCATCTCTCTAATTTCAAATTCTATATCTTTTCTTTTAATGTCGGCGTAGCTCTTTTGTCGACTTTTGGCGGTTTTCAACCGTTGTTGAATTTGGATGATCTTCTCGGTAGTTTCTTGTATTATCTCCGGACCCGTAATCTGTCTATCCCCCACTTCACTCCAACAAAATGGAGACCTGCACTTTCTACCATAAAGTGCTTCAAATGGCGCCATCTCAATGCTTGAATGGTAGCTATTGTTGTAGGAAAATTCTGCTAACGGTAGATGTCGATCCCAACTGTTTCCGAAATCAATAACACATGCTCGTAGCATGTCTTCAAGCGTTTGTATCGTCCTTTCGCTCTGCCCATCAGTTTGTGGATGATAGGCAGTACTCATGTCTAGACGAGTTCCTAATGCTTGCTGTAATGTCTGCCAGAATCTTGAAATAAATCTTCCATCCCTATCAGAGATAATAGAGATTGGTATTCCATGTCTGGAGACGACTTCCTTCAAATACTGTCGTGCTAACTTCTCCATATTGTCATCTTCTCTTATTGGCAGGAAGTGTACTGATTTGGTGAGACGATCAACTATTACCCAAATAGTATCAAAACCACTTGCAGTCCTTGGCAATTTAGTGATGAAATCCATGGTAATGTTTTCCCATTTCCATTTTGGGATTTCGGGTTGTTGAAGTAGACCTGATGGTTTCTGATGCTCAGCTTTGACCTTAAAACACATCAAACATTCTCCTACGTATTTAGCAACATCGGCTTTCATACCCGGCCACCAAAAATATTTCTTGAGATCCTTGTACATCTTCCCCGTTCCAGGATGTATTGAGTATCTGGTTTTATGAGCTTCTCTAATTATCATTTCTCTCATATCTCCAAATTTTGGTACCCAAATCCTTTCAGCCCTATACCGGGTTCCGTCTTCCTGAATATTAAGATGCTTCTCCGATGCTTTAGGTATTTCATCTTTTAAATTTCCCTCTTTTAAAACTCCTTGTTGCGCCTCCTTTATTTGAGTAGTAAGGTTATTGTGAATCATTATATTCATAGATTTTACTCGAATGGGTTCTCTGTCCTTCCTGCTCAAGGCGTCGGCTACCACATTTGCCTTCCCCGAGTGGTAATGAATCTCAAAGTCGTAATCATTCAACAATTCAATCCACCTACGCTGTCTCATATTCAGTTGTTTCTGATTAAATATGTGTTGAAGACTTTTGTGGTCGGTATATATAATACTTTTGACCCCATATAAGTAGTGCCTCCAAGTCTTTAATGCAAAAACAACCGCGCCTAATTCCAAATCATGCGTCGTATAATTCTGTTCGTGAATCTTCAATTGTCTAGACGCATAAGCAATTACTTTCGTTCGTTGCATTAATACACTACCGAGACCTTGCTTTGAGGCGTCACAATATATCAGAAATTCATCATTCCCTTCAGGTAATGACAATACAGGTGTAGTAGTTAACTTTTTCTTTAACAATTGAAACACTTTCTCTTGTTCATCTTTCCATTCAAATTTCTTCCCTTTATGCGTTAATGCATTCAAGGGTTTTGCTATTCTGGAAAAGTCTTGGATGAACCTTCTGTAGTAACCTGCTAGTCCTAAAAACTGGCGTATGTGTTTTGGAGTTTTTGGGGTTTCTCACTTTTCAACGGTTTCGATCTTCGCTGGATCCACCTGAATACCTTCTTTGTTCACTAAGTGACCGAGGAATTGAACTTCTTCCAACCAAAATGCACACTTTGAAAACTTAGCGTACAATTTTTCTTTTCTCAGCAACTCTAGCACTTTTCTCAAATGTTCTTTGTGGTCTTGATCATTCTTCGAGTAAATAAGTATGTCATCGATGAAAACAATAACAAACTTGTCAAGATATGGCCCACACACTCGGTTCATTAGGTCCATGAACACAGCTGGTGCGTTAGTCAATCCAAACGGCATAACCATAAACTCGTAATGACCGTAACGCGTCCTAAAAGAAGTCTTTGGAATATCATCCTCCTTCACCCGCATTTGATGATATCCAGAACGTAAATCGATCTTCGAATAAACAGACGAGCCTTGTAGTTGATCAAATAAGTCGTCGACTCTCGGTAGTGGGTAGCGGTTCTTGATGGTAAGTTTGTTCAACTCTTGGTAGTCGATACACAACCTGAATGTACCATCTTTCTTCTTGACAAACAAAACAGGAGCTCCCCACGGTGATGTGCTTGGTCGAATGAAACCACGCTCTAAAAGTTCTTGTAATTGGCTCTGAAGTTCCTTCATTTCGCTAGGTGCGAGTCTGTATGGAGCATGAGCTATTGGTGCAGCTCCCGGTACAAGGTCTATTTGAAATTCAACGTATCAGTGTGGAGGTAGTCCCGGTAATTCTTTCGGAAATACATCGGGAAATTCTTTTGCGACGGGAATATCATTGATGTTCTTTTCTTCGGAATTGACTTTCTCGACGTGTACTAGCACAGCATAGCAACCTTTTCTTATTAGTTTTTGTGCCTTCAGGTTACTAATAAGATTTAACTTCGCGTTGCTCTTTTCTCCGTACACCATTAAGGGTTTTCCTTTTTCTCGTATAATGCGAATTGCATTTTTGTAACAAACGATCTCTTCTTTCACTTCTCTCAACCAGTCCATACCGATTATCACATCAAAACTCCCTAACTCTACTGGTATCAAGTCAATCTTAAATATTTCGCTAACCAGTTTAATTTCTCGATTCCGACATATATTATCTGCTGAAATTAATTTACCATTTGCTAATTCGAGTAAAAATTTACTATCCAAAGGCGCCAATGGGCAACTTAATTTAGCATAAGATTCTCTACTCATATAGCTTCTATCCGCACCCGAATCAAATAAAACATAAGCAGATTTATCGTCAATAAGAAACGTACCCGTAACAAGCTCCGAGTCTTCCTGTGCTTCTGCCGCATTAATATTGAAAACTCTTCCACGGCCTTGCCCATTAGTATTCCCCTGATTCGGGTAATTTCTAATAATGTGGCCCAGTTTTCCACATTTATAACAAACAGCGTTGGTATTACTTGCTCCGACACTATTCGTTTCGGCATTACTTGTTCCGGCATTATTTATTCCTTTAGTTCTGTTAAACTTTGGTCCGTAGACCTCACACTTTGTCGCGCTATGACCATTTCTTTTACACCAGTTGCAAAATGTTGTGCAAAACCCCTGATGATTTTCTTCACACCTATGACATGGCTGTTTTTGGTTTTTGTTACCGTTGTTGTTATTGAGGTTGTTGTTGGGATTGTTATTGTTGTTGAAACGGTTGTTATAGTTATTGTTGTTGTTGTTGTTGGGATGTTTGTTGTAGTTATTGTTAAGATTACGGTTATTGTTGCGATTGTTGTTGCGGTTGTTGGGATAGTTGTTGCGATTGTGGTTGTAATTGTTGTTATTGTTGTACTGGTGACTCTTGTCACCGTTTTCCTCCCACTTCCTCTTGAGTTGTTTCGTGTTGGCTTCTTCGGCTGCCTGCTCTTTAATTCTTCCCTCAATCTGATTTATGAGTTTATGAGCCATTCGACTTGCTTTCTGTATAGAAACGGGCTCGTGTGAACTCACATCTTCTTGAATCCTTACTGGTAGCCCTTTTACAAATGCGTCGATCTTTTCTTCTTCATCTTCGAATGCTCCTGGACACAATAGGCACAACTCTGTGAATCGTCATTCATATGTGGTAACGTCGAACCCTTGTGTTCGTAACTCTCTAAGTTCTGCCTTGAGTTTATTGACTTCGTTTCTAGGACGGTACTGCTCGTTCATCAATTGCTTGAATGCCGACCACGGTAGTTCGTAAGCAGCATTTTGTCCTACCTGTTCAAGATAGGTGTTCCACCACGTTAACGCAGTACCTGTGAAGGTATGCGTAGCGTACTTAACTTTGTCCTATTCAGTACACTTACTTATGGCAAACACCGATTCGACTTTCTCGGTCCACCGTTTCAATCCAATTGGTCCTTCGGTTCCATCAAATTCCAAAGGTTTGCAGGCAGTGAATTCTTTGTAGGTGAATCCTACACGATTTCTTGCGCCGTTAGCTGCATTGCTAGATTCAGCGTTATTGTTGGTATGTAGCGCAGCCTGTACTGCGGCTATGTTTGCAGCAAGAAAGGTACGAAATTCCTCTTCGTTCATATTCATGGTGTGTCGAGTAGTCGGTGCCATTTCCTTCAAAATAGACAACTGAATCGAGTTAATCATACAGAATATTAAGAGTAGTCAATAGTATTTCGTAGCATAATATGAACTCATTTATAAAAGCTTTTTCTTCATATTAGCGTTTTATAAGTTTAAATTCGGGTACTACCTACCCGTTAAGTTCATACTTAGTAGCTAATATACAATTCAACTACTACAATTCCATATGAAAAACTGATTATAATAATATATCACATATAAATATTCTTCAAACTTACAACTTCGCTATATTACATATAACATGAAATATAGTACACTTTGATACAGGACAGTTTTGCAGATAAATCTAGTTAATACGCAAGTTGTTCAGCAAAGGAAATAAAGACACGTAATTCATAAGTCCAGAAACAATTCATGCATTCTGGTTTTACTAAGACGACTTCTCATCCTTGGTCTTGTGAAAAATAACCGTTATGACCATTGGCTAGGCAGCATGTTGTAATGTCTTCAAAAGGACGAGAGTTTCGTAATGTCCAACAGCCCCGTAATAATCTAAAAACCTTGTTTCTCACCCCAACTACTGAATCCGTCACTTGTGGGAAAGTTTTATTTAAAAGCTGTAATCCGATGTTCTTTTTCTCAGTTTGGTAAGAAGCGAACATCACTAACCCGTAAGCATAACATGCTTCTTTATGTTGCATGTTAGAAGCTCTTTCTAATTCACGAAATCCTATGTTGGGATATGTTGAGTCAAAATAGGTTCTTAACCCGTAGCGTAAAATTGCATTTGGGTTCCCCGCATTTTATGGTTTAAATAAAATACGGCGTAACTTACGGTCTCCCCAATGTGATATACCCCACCTATCAAAGGAAAGCCTTTTATAAACTAAGGCATTTCCGGAAAGTCTTTCAAATGTTTGACAAGTTAGTTTCGCCATAACTAAATGTGCTGATGAATTCTGACCGACTCTAGACAAGCTTTCCTCAATCATATTCTCTGGTAGATCTTCTAAAATATTCGGTCGTCTACCCTTAACGTCCATTTTGTTTTTATACTGTAAAATAGACAAGGATTAGATTCGTAAAAGATAATTAACAAGCAATACAAGCAATTTTTACATAGAACATAAAAGTACAAGCACAGTACAATACATATAATACACAACATGATTACAACCCTCTAATCTGAATCACTGGTTTCTTCTTCTTTGGACTTGGTTCGTTTTCCTATTTTTCTAGGAATATATGATGTTCCTCTAATACGAGCCGTCGTTTTCCATAATGGTTTAGAAAAACCTGGTGGTTTAGAGTTTCCTGGGTCATTGTTACATTTTAGGAAATACGGATGTTGTCGATACGTATAAAGTTCATCTGGGTTGGAATCGGGTTTCTCTATTTTTATACCTTTTCCCTTATTATTTTCTTTCGCTTTATTAAATTGGGTCGAGGTAATTTCTATAACATCATCGGAATCCTCATCGGGATCCGATTCATCGGAAAATTGGTAATCCTCCCAATATTTTGCTTCCTCGGTGGAAACACCATTGACCATTATTAATTTTGGTCTGTTGGTTGAAGATTTTCTTTTATTTAATCGATTTACTATAGGTATCAATATTTCTTCCTCCGGAACCTCTTCTTCTTCTGGTTCCTCCTCTTCCGATTCCTCCTCTTCTGGTTCCTCTTCTTCCGGTTCCTCCTCTTCCGGTTCCTCTTCTTCCGGTTCCTCTTCGGGAATTTGTGAATCTTCCCATAATATATTTGATTCTTCATTATTATTAGGTGAATCAATGGGATTTGTACTAGAGGTAGACATCTATCACATAATATCAAACACGTTAAGAGATTAATATATCACATAATATTTACATGTTAATAATATATAGTTTCCAACAACAAAAATGTTAAGCAATCGTTTTTGAAGAAAAATACGGTCGAAGTCCAGACTCACTAATGCATCCTAACAAACTCGGTAAGATACACTAATGCAATTTTCTGGTTCTCTAAGACCAACGCTCGGATACCAACTGAAATGTCCCGTTCATATTGATTATAAACGTTCCATATTAATTGATTTCTTCGCGAGGTTTTGACCTCTATATGAGACGTTTTACATAATATCATACAAGCATGGACTCCAAATCTTGTCCTTATTTTAGTATACAACAGCGGAAGCTCTTAATAATCACCTGAGAATAAACATGCTTAAAACGTTAACAAAAATGTTGGTGAGTTATAGGTTTAACCTATATATTATCAAATCATAATAATAGACCACAAGATTTCATATTTCAATATACATCCCATACATAGAGATAAAATTCATTCATATGGTGAACACCTGGTAACCGACATTAACAAGATGCATATAGGAATATCCCCTATCATTCTGGGAAATCCTTCGGACATGATAAAAACGAATTCGAAGTACTAAAGCATCCAGTACTTTGGATGGGGTTCGTTAGGCCCAATAGATCTATCTTTAGGATTCACGTCAATTAGTAGATCGGTTTACTAATTCTTAGGTTACCAAGCAAAAGGGGCATATTCGGCTTCGATCATTCACCCATATAATGTAGTTTCAATTACTTGTGTCTATTTCGTAAAACATTTATAAAACTGCATGTATTCTCATCCCAAAATAATAGATTTTAAAAGTGGGACTATAACTCACTTTCAAAGATTTTTACTTCGTCGGGAAGTAAGACTTGGCCACTGGTCGATTCACGAACCTATAACAAATATGTACATATATATCAAAGTATGTTCAAAATATATTTACAACACTTTTAATACATTTTGATGGTTTAAGTTTATTAAGTTAGCTGTCCTCGTTAGTAACCTACAACTAGTTGTCCAAAGTTAGATGTACAGAAAAAAATTGATATATATTATCTTGAATCAATCCACGACCCAGTGTATACACGTCTCAGGCTAGATCACAACTCAAAGTATATATATTTTTGGAATCAACCTCAACCCTGTATAGCTAACTCCCACATTACTGCATATAGAGTGTCTATGGTTGTTCCAAATAATATATACACATGGGTCGATATGATATGTCAAAACATTTGCATACGTGTCTATGGTATCCCAAGATTACATAATATATTAGAATACATGTATAATACAATATAAGTTAGCTAGGATATGATTAATATAGATTTGTTACCAATTTTCACGTAGCTACAACAAGAAAAAATATCCAATCTTGTTTTACCCATAACTTATTCGTTTTAAATCCGTTTTGAGTGAATCAAATTGCTATGGTTTCATATTGAACTCTATTTTATGAATCTAGACAGAAAAAGTATAGGTTTATGGTCGGAAATATAAGTTACAAGTCGTTTTTGTAAAGGTAGTTATTTCAGTCGAAAGAACGACGTCTAGATGACCATTTTGGAAAACATACTTCCACTTTGAGTTTAACCATAATTTTTGTATATAGTTTCATGTTCATATGAAAAATCATTTTCCCATAATAACAACTTTTAAATCAAAGTTTATCATAGTTTTTAATTAACTAACCCAAAACAGCCCGCGGTGTTACTACGACGGCGTATATCCGGTTTTACGGTATTTTTCGTGTTTTCAGGTTTTAAATCATTAAGTTAGCATATCATATAGATATAGAACATGTGTTAAGTTGATTTTAAAAGTCAAGTTAGAAGGATTAACTTTTGTTTACGAACAAGTTTAGAATTAACTAAACTATGTTCTAGTGATTACATGTTCAAATCTTCGAATAAGATAGTTTTATATGTATGAATCGAATGATGTTATGAACATCATTACTACCTCAAGTTTAGTAGGTAAACCTACTGGAAGTGACAAGAAATGATCTAGCTTCAAAGGATCTTGGATGGCTTGAAAGTTCTTGAAGTAGAATCATGACACGAAAACAAGTTCAAGTAAGATTTCTACTCGAAATAAGATTGTTATAGTTATAGAAATTGAATCAAAGTTTGAATATGAGTATTACCTTGTATTAGAAAGATATCTTACTTTAAATAAGAAAGATTTCTTGAGGTTGGATGATCACTCTACAAGATTGGAAGTAAGCTAGCAAACTTGGAAGTATTCTTGATTTTATGAAACTAGAACTTGTAGAATTTATGATGAACACTTAGAACTTGAAGATAGAACTTGAGAGAGATCAATTATGTAGTGACCCAAACTTTTCCATGTTTATATATATTAATTGAGATTGATATTTACATGATTAAATGTTTCCAACATGTTAAGCAATCAAACTTGTTAAGACTTGATTAATTGAAATATGTTTCATATAGACAATTGACCACCCAAGTTGACCGGTGATTCACGAACGTTAAAACTTGTAAAAACTATATGATGACATATATATGGATATATATATAGTTAACATGATACTATGATAAGTAAACATATCATTAAGTATATTAACAATGAACTACATATGTAAAAACAAGACTACTAACTTAATGATTTTTAAACGAGACATATATGTAACGATTATCGTTGTAAAGACATTTAATGTATATATATATCATATTAAGAGATATTCATACATGATAATATCATGATAATATAATAATTTAAAATCTCATTTGATATTATAAACATTGGGTTAACAACATTTAACAAGATCGTTAACCTAAAGGTTTCAAAACAACACTTACATGTAACGACTAACGATGACTTAACGACTCAGTTAAAATGTATATACATGTGGTGTTTTTATATGTATTTATACACTTTTTAAAGACTTCAATACACTTATCAAAATACTTCTACTTAACAAAAATGCTTGCAATTACATCCTCGTTCAGTTTCATCAACAATTCTACTCGTATGCACCTGTATTCGTACTCGTACAATACACAGCTTTTAGATGTATGTACTATTGGTATATACACTCCAATGATCAGCTCTTAGCAGCCCATGTGAGTCACCTAACACATGTGGGAACCATCATTTGGCAACTAGCATGAAATATCTCATAAAATTACAAAAATATGAGTAATCATTCATGACTTATTTACCTGAAAACAAAATTACATATCCTTTATATCTAATCCATACACCAACGACCAAAAATACCTACAAACACTTTCATTCTTCAATTTTCTTCATCTAATTGATCTCTCTCAAGTTCTATCTTCAAGTTCTAAGTGTTCTTCATATATGCTACAAGTTCTAGTTACATAAAATCAAGAATACTTTCAAGTTTGCTAGCTCACTTCCAATCTTGTAAGGTGATCATCCAACCTCAAGAAATCTTTGTTTCTTATAGTAGGTTATCATTCTAATACAAGGTAATAATCATATTCAAACTTTGGTTCAATTTCTATAACTATAACAATCTTATTTCAAGTGATGATCTTACTTGAACTTGTTTTCGTGTCATGATTCTGCTTCAAGAACTTCGAGCCATCCAAGGATCCGTTGAAGCTAGATACATTTTTCTATTTTCCAGTAGGTTTATCCAAGGAACTTAAGGTAGTATTGATGTTCATAACATCATTCAATTCATACATATAAAGCTATCTTATTCGAAGGTTTAAACTTGTAATCACTAGAACATAGTTTAGTTAATTCTAAACTTGTTTGCAAACAAAAGTTAATCCTTCTAACTTGAATTTTAAAATCAACTAAACACATGTTCTATATCTATATGATATGCTAACTTAATGATTTAAAACCTGGAAACACGAAAAACACCGTAAAACCGGATTTACGCCGTCGTAGTAACACCGCGGGCTATTTTGGGTTAGTTAATTAAAAACTATGATAAACTTTGATTTAAAAGTTGTTATTCTAAAAAAATTATTTTTATTATGAACATGAAACTATATCCAAAAATTATGGTTAAACTCAAAGTGGAAGTATGTTTTCTAAAATGGTCATCTAGACGTCGTTCTTTCGACTGAAATGACTACCTTTACAAAAACGACTTGTAACTTATTTTTCTGACTATAAACCTATACTTTTTATGTTTAGATTCATAAAATAGAGTTCAATATAAAACCATAGCAATTTGATTCACTCAAAACGGATTTAAAATGAAGAAGTTATGGGTAAAACAAGATTGGATAATTTTTCTCATTTTAGCTACGTGAAAATTGGTAACAAATCTATTCCAACCATAACTTAATTAACTTGTATTGTATATTATGTAATCTTGAGATACCATAGACACGTATACAATGTTTCGACCTATCATGTCGACACATCTATATATATTTCGGAACAACCATAGACACTCTATATGTGAATGTTGGAGTTAGCTATACAGGGTTGAGGTTGATTCCAAAATATATATAGTTTGAGTTGTGATCAATACTGAGATATGTATACACTGGGTTGTGGATTGATTCAAGATAATATTTATCGATTTATTTCTGTACATCTAACTGTGGACAACTAGTTGTAGGTTACTAACGAGGACAGCTGACTTAATAAACTTAAAACATCAAAATATATTAAAAGTGTTGTAAATATATTTTGAACATACTTTGATATATATGTATATATTGTTATAGGTTCGTGAATCAACCAGTGACCAAGTCTTACTTCCCGACGAAGTAAAAATCTGTGAAAGTGAGTTATATTCCCACTTTTAAAATCTAATATTTTTGGGATGAGAATACATGCAGGTTTTATAAATGATTTACAAAATAGACACAAGTACGTGAAACTACATTCTATGGTTGAATTATTGAAATCGAATATGCCCCTTTTTATTAAGTCTGGTAATCTAAGAATTAGGGAACAGACAACCTAATTGACGCGAATCCTAAAGATAGATCTATTGGGCCTAACAAACCCCATCCAAAGTACCAGATGCTTTAGTACTTTGAAATTTATATCATATCCGAAGGGTGTCCCGGAATGATGGGGATATTCTTATATATGCATCTTGTTAATGTCGGTTACCAGGTGTTCACCATATGAATGATTTTTATCTCTATGTATGGGATGTGTATTGAAATATGAAATCTTGTGGTCTATTATTATGCTTTGATATATATAGGTTAAACCTATAACTCACCAACATTTTTGTTGACGTTTTAAGCATGTTTATTCTCAGGTGATTATTAAGAGCTTCCGCTGTCGCATACTTAAATAAGGACGAGATTTGGAGTCCATGCTTGTATGATATTGTGTAAAAACTGCATTCAAGAAACTTATTTTGTTGTAACATATTTGTATTGTAAACCATTATGTAATGGTCGTGTGTAAACAGGATATTTTAGATTATCATTATTTGATAATCTACGTAAAGCTTTTTAAACCTTTATTGATGAAATAAAGGTTATGGTTTGTTTTAAAATGAATGCAGTCTTTGAAAAACGTCTCATATAGAGGTCAAAACCTCGCAACGAAATCAATTAATATGGAACGTTTTTAATCAATAAGAACGGGACATTTCAAATTAGATGAATAAAATTGAAGAATGAAAGTGTTTGTAGGTGTTTTTGGTCGTTGGTATATGGATTAGATATAAAGGATGTGTAATTTTGTTTATATGTAAATAAGTCATGAATGATTACTCATATTTTTATAATTTTATGAGATATTTCATGCTAGTTGCCAAATGATGGTTCCCACATGTGTTAGGTGACTCACATGGGCTGCTAAGAGCTGATCATTGGAGTGTATATACCAATAGTACATACATCTAAAAGCTGTGTATTGTACGAGTACGAATACGGGTGTATACGAGTAGAATTGTTGATGAAACTGAACGAGGATGTAATTGTAAGCATTTTTGTTAAGTAGAAGTATTTTGATAAGTGTCTTGAAGTCTTTCAAAAGTGTATGAATACATATTAAAACACTACATGTATATACATTTTAACTGAGTCGTTAAGTCATCGTTAGTCGTTACATGTAAATGGTGATTTGAAACCTTTAAGTTAACGATGTTGTTAAATGTTGTTAACCCATTGTTTATTAAATCAAATGAGATGTTAAATGTAACAACCCAACCCGATAACCGACCATAAACAGTCCCAAAAAAAAAAAAATTTAAAAGCTGTTGGACAGGGGAGTGCGCGGCGCGCATCCCCTGTAGTGCGCGGCGCGCACAGAGCATTCCAGCTTCTGTCCGAACTGTTTTTAACACACAAAAAGATGGACCACTTCCCGACATTTTTAGACCGAACGCTTTTCACAACAAACTTATATATGTAAAACTAACACGAATCAAACATAAAAATGATCTTTTACAAGCGGGGCCCACCCCGACCCAAAATACAAGTTTAATACAAGTTTAGAGTTTCGACCACCAAAAAGTTTAAGTTCCAAACTACACAATGAGCATGGCGTTTAGGATTAAACTACCCAACTACCGGTCAAACTCCAAGAGCTACTAAAGCCAAAAGCGTCCCCTAGCATCAAGCGGGATCTCTAGTTCAATACGATGCCCTTACCCTTGTCCAAAACCGAACCTATAAAATGGTAAACAACGAGAGGGTAAGCAAAGCTTAGTGAATGCAATAATTATACGGATGCATATATAATTATACCTACTTGCATATACTTACACAAACCGCAAACATGCTAGCAACACAATTAGCTTATCGTCACATTAACAAGCTATAATCTCCAATACCACAAGCTAGCAACAACCGCATAATAATATAACTCGAAATGATATAATATGCTTACAACACAAGTAACCATGGTTAACCAATAGTACAAGGGAACGCCGCTCGCGAAAACGCCATCGGTGTTCACAACATCCGTTAGGGCACTTAACACCTCGCACCACTAACCCCTAGGGTGGCACCTTAACACCTCGGCACATCACCTCGAGTGGCATCTTAACACCTCGATGCATCACTCATTAATTTACGGAGTGGTGTCTTAACACCTCGACACTACACTCCTAGGTGGCACCTTAACACCTCGATGCTACACCCGAGTGGCATCTTAACACCTCGATGCTACACTCTTCACGTGAAACATGGTGTCTTAGCACCTCGACACTACACATTTCACGCTACAACAAATAGATACATTATATACATACGCATATAATTATTCCACTCACCTTAACAATTAGATGACGATTTCAACCTCCACAAGCTTCAAAGCAAAGTACCTAATATAATAAGTACTTGATCAACACACAAGCTAAGTGGACTCAATACTAACACTTACACATGAGCATTTAATGACTTAATGTATTAAATAGCCCATTTATACCAAAACCGCCCAATTAAAGTCAAGACCACCACTAATCACTTAAAAGCTAGTGATTAAGGTCCAACAACACCAACTAATACATAATTAGGGTAATTCATACCCATCTTTCCAAACTAGGTCAATTTATTACCCAAATAACCATTTTAAGACAACACACCCATTTCGGGTCATCCACTAACTAACCAACACCCATTTACTAAATAACTAGGTGTATTAGCAATTAACTCACCAATTAGGGTTCATAAACATCATTTAATACTTTGAAACCCTAGACTAGTCACCAATTAGTATTCAAGACTCAATTTTACCCAAGAACACCCAAAATCACCAATAATGGGTTTTGTGTTCATCATTTACTCAAACCCTAACCCTTACACTAAATCAAAGTAAGGAAAATAAAATTAGAACATACCACAACTACCACAACGAAGCTAGAGATAAGATGAACGACTTTAATGCTTGAACTTTAACCCAAAACAAGCTCCTTCCTCTTGGATTTAAGCTTTCTATCTCAAAAATCACAATCCCTCTCTAGAATTAAAGTTAAAGTGATAAGATTGTTGATAATGGAGTAATGGTGCTCCACAAACTGACCTATCTGTCTTTAACCCGTCCATAAGTGAATTTACCAAAATGCACATCAAAATATCTGATTTAAAAAGCTGGAACCCGGCTACAGTAAGGGTGCGCGGCGCGCTCCCTTTAGTGTGCGCGGCGCGCACTAGGCTCAGCTCACTCAGTGACTTCTGTTTAACTGCACAACATCACCCACACTCTATGTAACATATTTACACTGCTGTACAAACTGATTAGGGTCTTACATTAAATTATTACATTATCATGATATCATGATGTATTAATATATCTTAATATGATATATATATATATATATATATATATATATATATATATATATATATATATATATATATATATATATATATATATATTAAATGTCGTTACAACGATAATCGTTACATATATGTCTCGTTTCAAAATCATTAAGTTAGTAGTCTTGTTTTTACATATGTAGTTCATTGTTAATATACTTAATGATATGTTTACTTATCATAATATCATGTTAACTATATATATATCCATATATATATTATCATATAGTTTTTACAAGTTTTAACGTTCGTGAATCACTGGTCAACTTGGATGATCAAATGTCTATATGAAACCTATTTCAATTAATCAAGTCTTAACAAGTTTGATTGCTTAACATGTTGGAAACACTTAATCATGTAAATAACAATTTCATTTAATATATATAAACATGGAAAAGTTCGGGTCACTACAGGAGTGGTATCGATCGCCCGAACTTTAAACCCACCCGTCACGTGTAATATGGTATCGAACGCCCGAACTTTAAACCCACGCTACACGCCCACACACATACATGACATGGCATCGAACGCCAGAACTTAAACCCATATCATATATTGACCCGATGTGGTATCGACCGCCCGAACTTAAACCCACATCGAATCTCGTACAAGTAAATACATTATATACACACATTTAAAATCATTCCACTCACCTTGTCGACTTGGCGAGATTTCCAACAATAACTTGTACCTTCAAAGTGAGTCACCTAACATAATTAATTCTCAATTAATTCACATAACAAGTTGGATTTTCCACCAACTAGCCTCACTAGTGCATTTATGACCCATTTGCACTAGATTCACACATTTAAGGTCAAGACTCCCAACTAATCACTAAAAGCTAGTGATTAAGGTTCTAAGACTTCCATCAACATATAACTAGGGTGTTTTCATACTCAATTTATCCCGCTAGGTCAAACCCACCCATTTGACCCATTTCAAGTCAACCATAAACCCTAGAACCAATTTTACTAACAACACAAGTGAGTTAGTGAATAACTAACCATTTTAGACTTAATAACACCGATTATTACTTTGAAACCCTAGGTTAGTCGTTCTTGAGTCCTCTTGACTCAATCTTACCCAAAACCCCCAAAATCACCAACAATAGGTTTTATGTTCATCACTAACCCAAGTTCTAACCCTTAAACAACTTAAATTAAAGAAATCAAAATTAGAACTTACCACCACAACTAAAACGTAGCTAGAGGGGAGATGAACAACTTTATAACTCGAGCTAAGACCCGAAACTAGCTCCTTCTTCCTTTACTTGAGCTTTCTCTCACTCAAATTTGGGTTTCTCTCACTAGAATTAAAGAAGAAAGAAATTGGTGGTTGAAAGTGGAGTTATGACTCCCAACCCACTGATCTGTGATCTTATCTCGTCCCCAAGTGAAATTACCACAATGCCCTTCCAAAATATCTAATTAAAAAGGCAGAACCCGGCTACAGTAGGAGTGCGCCACGCGCACCCCTAAGTGTGCGCTGAGCGCACTTAGGCCTGAATAGAATCCGACTTCTGTTTAAATCCAGAATTATTCCCACGCTTTATGTACTATAATTACACGTCTGTACAAATTATTTCAAGTTTAACGGTAGTAGCAGTGAAATTAATTCGTGATGAGTAAGAAGATATGGCCCGTTGAAGTTTATGGTGAGATTTGTTTTTTGATTAAAATTAAAAATTGAAGTTACGCTTTTAACCCCTACACAATTTAACAGGCGAAGATAGTTTAAGAGAGGGGGGTAAGTGAAAAATTGCAGTGTAAACACAATGGCTGGAACGACATTTTTTTGAAGGGGACGACACTAAACTCCACCACTTTTAGTATATATATATATATATATATATATATATATATATATATATATATATATATATATATATATATATATATATATATATATATATATATATATATATATATAATATTAATATTAATACGGAGTAACACTTATATATATCAAAAAATAAATTATTTCAAACAAAATTTCATTTCTCGGTCCCTGAACTTTACATCAAATTTGACTCCTCGTCCTTTTTTTTGTGCATCCCTTTGAAAGAAAAAGGACGAGGAGTCAAGAAAAAGGACGAGAGATGTAGAATTGTGATACATTAGGGATGAGGGATGCACAAAAAAAAATGGACGAAGAGTCAAATTTGATGTAAAGTTCAGAGACGAGGAATAAAATTTTGTCTTTATTTAAAGAAGTCCACATTACAATTTATGTATGTTACATAATAATTGTCATTTACTTGGAATAACATTAAAAAATTATTATTTCATTTATACCATTTTTAATAAATAGAAAGAAAAAAAAAAGTTACGTAACAGTCTTTTACCATTTTTTATAACTAGAAAGACAAAATTTAACATAACAATTTTTTATTCATGTAAATAGAAACTTTGTTTAAGGTAACTAAATTAGATGCCTATTAAATGAGGGAAAATTGACAATAAATTTCTCGTCGAGTCTCGATTCCGATTGATTCTCGCGTTGTTGCCGCCTCAACGACTTATTGTTGAGCGCCAATAAATTGGTTTGTTAAGATTTTCTCTCGGTTGTTCATCCGTCTTCCGTAGGTTAGATTTCAACGGGCTAGGGTTTCAAGTGGAACGATTGAGGTTTACTTGAGTTTGCTGACTGACGAGGGATTTTCTCGATTCTCTGGTTGCAGTTTCGAGGCGAGTGTTATTGAGTTTGCCAGCAGACAATTTTGTGGTAGGTTTTCGGTGTTGGGATGGGGGTTGTTTACTCGAGTGTGAGGAGCGTGGTTTGCGTTGCTGGCTACGACTTAGGTTTGGATGCTTTGTAGGATTTGATTTTCTGGCAGTGCAGTTTGTTGTGTTTTAAGTTTTATTGGTTGTATCGGATTGATGTTTGTATCCGATCTTATATGTTCTCAATTATATAGGTCACAGTTTGTTTGTTGTTGTATTATGTGGCCGTTCACTCAAATGCGGTTCTTGGTGAATGCGTTGTGTAAATTTCAGATTCTGTTGGAAATTCTGTACCAATTGTACACTGCTAGATATCCGGATCTTTTTTTATATATAATATAATATGTATATTTCTAGAAAAAAATGTTCGCTGAAGGAGATTTTTGTTCAAAACCGAGAAAGAAATACTTCCTCCGTCCCATATTAATAGTCAACAGACAAAAAACATACAGTTTAAGAAAAAGTGACTATTACATGTATTTTTTGTCTATTTTCCTGTTTTACCCCATACTTTTCACCTATATTTTTGTTTTACTTGAATAAAGTAAGGGTATAAAAGAGATTTAACCAATTATTCTTATCTATTATCTATTTATGAATGTGAACTATTAATTTGGGATAATTTGAAAAGGAAAGATGAACTATCAATAAGGATGAAGGGAGTAACAGTATTGCCTGTACATGTGCAAAACGTTTCTAATAAAAGTGTTAAAATATTATTTTTAATTGTAAAGGACTAATATTAAGTTTTGGTAAATTATAAGGACCAGTTTCATACTTGATCATTATCAGTCGTATATAAACATTTTTAGCCGCTTTATAGATCGGGTGTGATCGAATTTGGGGGAATACAGCGCTCTTTTGTATCCTTCAATTTCAGTTCGAGATTAAATCCCTCTCACTCAGGTCATGTTTCTATAATTTTATCTTTTCTTCTTATACATTCTTCAAATTCGTTCAATTTCAGTTTTGAAGTTTTTATAAATAGAAATTTAGGGTTTATATTTTTATCAGCTCGATAATTGATACTTAATATGAGTGACCATTTGATTTTGAATCTTGATTTAAATTGTTACCCTTCCGGTGATGAATCCCCGACATCACCATTAGCGATTCAATCTACAGTATATGAAATTGAAGATAGAATTAGGGTTTTGAATGGGTTGTACGGCAGTATTTCACGACGGCAACGACGTCGTAGAGTTTTAAAGGATCCTCCGTTATGTAATCACTTTTGGAATATTACTAGATTGGCAAAAGCTTTCGAGGTTGAAAATGCAAATAAAATGATCAATAATAATAGTAATAATGATAAGTATGTTGATGATGATAATGGTGGTAATAATGGGGATCGTTTTGATTGTAATATATGTTTAAAGGTTGCTCGTGATCCGGTTTTAACGGGTTGTGGTCATTTGTTTTGTTGGAGTTGTTTTCATCAAGCTGCATATATCGATCATGTTTCGAAAGAATGTCCTGTTTGTGAAGGAGAAGTTGTTGAGTCGAATGTGATACCGATTTATGGTAATGGAAATGAGAGTAGGATTGGAAAGATGTTGCAAGATTTGAATTTGGATAATCATGTGAAGACACCGCCAAGACCACGGGCACATCGATTCGAGAGTGATAGACAACAGGGTTTTCAAACCAGATTTGATATTGGAAATTATGTTCGAAATGAGCCTCAACCGGGTTATCAAGATCGGGTTAACTCTGTTGTTAATTTGACTACTGTACCAACGAACGATGCTATGGAGATTGATTAGACTTTAGACTATATCTCATTATAGGAGAATATTGAGGTGATATTTCTTAGATGTTGCAATGCTTTTGGGTACACTTCTTTGGTGAACATTTTTGCAGTAAACATTCTTTTTTCTTAAATGATAGAAAGTAGTGCAAATCTTTCCTGCAACTTGTATCAAATACTCGAGTTGCTAAAAGGATGCTACTTTACAACAGGGCCACTATGTTTTATTTTTTCCATTCGAAAAAATTATAATATAGATAAAAGGATCCGAAGATCAACAAGGTATAAACTTATAAACTGGATCAACGGGTGACATTAAACAGCCTACGACAAACCGCATAAAACGGAAACAAACAAGCTAAACTCAACACAACCTAACCGCCAACACAGTGAGTAAAAGGTTAACAACGCAAGCTAAAACAACTAAGGTTATAACTAGCACCCGAAAACCGGAAGCACAAAAACTATTTCCGACAGAACATCGTGTCGTCCGAAGAGCACCAAAAGACGCTGAAACACCGAAAATCAAATAACCCCGACCGCCACGAAACATCACAAGCCGCCACAAGTAGGATCTCAACGGCAAAAAACTAGTCCCACCCCAGGCCAGAAACCAGATATCCAACATGGATATCGTCGCCTGGTCCAACCATTAAGGTGCAACCGGTAAAGAAGCGACCCGACGAGAAAAAATCATGGCAAGTAACAAACCATCCAGGGACCGAAACGCGCCAACCACCGCCGTCCTTTGCCCCCATAAATGTTTAGGACTATAGTTGTTACAAACAAATCACACCAATTTAACTATTATAATACGTGTAATCTAACTTTGCTCTCATGAAATCAATGGTGTCTTTAAGATCAATAAACCGGGGATTTAGAATCTTTTACCAACTATAAACGTGTCTCATAATCTTTTTAACATACAACTAACCAACGCACATATGTTGTTTTTTTAATGGCTGAGAATGTATATATAGTCTCAAAAAAAAAGTTCTCTAGCAAAGAGGTAGAAGAGTTCAAGTGTGAAACTACATAACCTGTAAATGTGCATATGTTGTTAACGCCGTGTTAAACAACTCTTCATACAAGATGGCCATCTAACTTGTGCAAGTTTTTCACCCTCGTTGCAAGTATTGCTTAGTACACATAACGAAATTAATATGTCATACCACTTGTGTAAACTCAGTACACCCTTGCATTGATGAGAGTTTTGCATACAATTTATGATCATAACATTTTAACTGAACGATCTGGCCCATCTTTAAAGGCCCAAATTATAAGCCGTTTCTTTTAACTTGGAAAGTTGGAATCTTAGATGCTAGGCCAAATTTGTAAAGTAAAAGCCCACTTTCCATTCTACATATTAATCATAAAAGCTTTTATTTATTACTAGTGAAATGACCCATAAAACTACGGGTTTGTTTAAACGAAACAGTTTAATGATATGTTTTAAGTATTAAGTGAACGTAAATGCTAAAGTTATTTAGTTTAATGACCCGTGGAACCACATAATTCGACTAAGAAACTTGTCAGCTGAACATTTCATCAAACACCTAAAATACATATTTACGATCCACATCCAATCATAAGAGATAATATTGGTTGTTATTTTATGTTAAAACTGTAAATTAAAATATAAATGTAGAATTGGTTTCCTTCTGCCTAACTTTTATACCTTCTCGTAGTCAATTCAAAATAATTAATTAAAATTATTTAAAATTATTTAATTTTGATAATTAAAATAATTATTAATAAGATTTAATAATAATAATCAATTGCTTTTCAAAAAAAAAAATTTAATAATAATCAGTTAATAAGATTTAATTTTTATTCAAAATTATATAGATTAATAACATCACCCACCATGCTTAGATTTTTTTTTCTTTTTCTTTTTGATTTTTTCTTAACAAATGAATTATCTTAATAATGACATCATCATTTTAGCAATATAATAGAAACTATGGATAGATTGCATTATTTTCTAGAAAAACTAATCCTCGTCCACCTATATTAACCGAAATCCGTAATATGATAATCAGATAATAATATCTATAAATTGTGTATCTAGGAATCTATAAATTTATAACCACTAAGTTAGAGAGTTCCAAACTTCCGATGCTCACTAATGAAATGCGCCTTATGATTTGCGCGCATGAAAAGTTCAATATAACCCGAAAAAATTGCTTAATAGATAAAAATTTCATTATAAACAATTTTACTAAATAGTCGTTCAGCGTATTCCGTATTCTGTTAATAAAACATTTTAAATATAAAGCAGGCCGTCTAGCGTTATGCATAAGCCCCGAAGGCTGCTTTTTATGCTTAAGCTCTAAAAAGAAAACGTAAGCATCACACATGCCACGTCAGCTTAAAGCACAATGTCGATTACGCATTTTTGCATAAATTAATCGATGGCAGCGTGACACGTGTCTCCGAACATTACGGAGCACTCATGCCTATAAATAGGCCACAAGGGTCATCACTTTTCAGACAACTGGAACTTGTGGCAGAGAACAAACTTCTCTCACATAATAGTTTCTCACTCTAGAACATGGAGATTTAGCCGCAAACCGCTAAACGGATCAATTCACAGTTTGCCTCCGCAAAGTTGATAAAACCACCCACAGTTCTAGACTTTGATCTGGGTCTGCGGGATTCGTCCCGAGGGTAAACATGATTTGCAATCCATCTCATCACGCTAAGTTGTTCTATACGTGTACTGATACTTGTTAGCCGCTAGCCGAAAAAAGGTATCAACATATAGCGCCATCTGTTATAAAGAATACCAGAAGCACGAAAGGGACATTAGTAAAAATGGGTGACATACCTTCAACCAGTACACCAATGGAAACAACTGGTGAACTTTTAATTGAGGCTGTACCACCTAACCGTGTTACTGTAGAAAAAATCCAAGTGGAAGAAGAAGAAGGGCATACAAACGAAGAAGTACCAGAAGAAATGATAACCAAAAAACAAGTCAATTCAAAAATTTAACAACTGATACAACAAGACCAAGTCGTTGAAACGCAAGGCGGGGCCCGCAGTCCGTATCCTTCAAGTAAACATCAAAAGGTAAAGCAAGGTATACATTTGCAAAGCAGAAAATGACAAAACAACAGCTATCCAAGCTAGTGGAACAATAGGGCATTTCAGTCGATGATTCAAATCAAGAGGAAGATGATGAGTCATTTCTGAGCAATGAAAGTGAATATGAAGAAGCAGAAGAAGCGATCATATCTGGAAAAAATGGCAACAAAAATGTTAAATGGAATTCTAACCAAAACATCCCCACTTAAGTATAGACAACATTTAGCACAAATGCCATCTGTGCAACGGTAGTAGAAAATTTCTTTGCACTCATAACTGGAGAACCAGAAATAAGTGTAAGAAGTATTTATAGGGATGGTTAAAAAATAAAAAGGGTCTAGATAAAGACACGTGGATGGTTAGGATTAACAAGCAAATTAAAATTTGAAATAGACTTGAAATTCAAATCATTTCAAATCATTTGTTTAAATGTGGAACAATTTTAATGGTCTAATCAACCGCCAAAAGTCATCATTGAGAGTCAGATTGGTTCAGTGAAAGGCAATGGCAACAGAGATACTGCTATGCAGCCCAATGTTTGTCAAGTACCAGATCCAGAGGAGGTGGTTCCCAAAGTTGTTCACAAGGGGGTAGTACTGGCTCCAAAGATTGATTATCTCGTTGATCGGCTCACCATTGACCCTTCTAGTGCACTGGTTGCTGCCCATCAGCTTCCGGGTGAAGAACTGCTGGAACTACTACAATATCTTGATCAAGTTGGGAAACAAAAGATTCTGGACAAATTGACTTCAACTGATAATGTCAATGGGTATCCATTCTACGATTTTATTGTCTCACATGTTGTTGCTCTTCCTCCTCCTACTGGGTCATGGAAACCTTTAAAAATTGCCCTGATTCTGATGGTAAGGTGATACAGGGTACCATACTAAAAAGCTTTCACACTGATGATCTACCATTACCCTCTGACTCTACTATTTCTTCATTCTCTTCTGAAGATACTTCTAAGAGTACTGATACTGCTAACAAGCTAATGGATGTTGACACTAGTTCCACCTTTGCTGATGAAGATAACTCTGGTTCTAAACCTTCGGGTGAAGGTAAAAATGGTGGTGATCATGGTGATGAGTCTGATGACGACCTTCCACCTCCACCACCCCAAAAAGTTACTCTTTGTCAAGCATCTTCTGCCCCCTCAAGCTCTTTACAGGTGGCTGAAATTGAAGGGTTGTCTTATTTTGCTCTGCAACGTGCCATTTCTCATGTGCACCCTCCATACAGAGGTCAGTTTTGAAAAATGTGTATGAGGCTGTGTCATACCCCGCCAGAATCCATCCAACAGCGTATGAACTAACGGTCCCAAAGTAACGGTTACTCCATCAATATGAGACGTTTTTCAAAAGTATTCGCATTTATTATTGTTTAAAAAGTTTGACTTGTAAACGTAAATCCTGTTTAATCATTACAAACCATAAGTCACATGATAATAAATAACAAGGTTCAGTTTTAATAGTTTAAATGCGAATAAACAAAATTTGAATAAAAAGTTGGACTCTAGCGGCAATAATGCATGCAACCTCTATGCAAACAGCGAAAACAAACAATCTAAGTACCTGAGATAAAACGTGTAAAACGGGTCAACATAATGTTAAGTGAATTCACATGTTTGTATTCAATGTATAAACAGTTTTAAAGACCACGATATGTAATCTAAAAATAAGTATTAAAAGTGTATGCATTCCTGAGCACTCAAAATATGAAGCTTAACACCACGAGTAGTATACAGTATGCGGTTACCCTTACCATATGATGTACACACTGAATAAGTGTATAGTGTTCGAAGTAATAAGCACCACAGTAGTAGCAGTGAAGCTGTCAAACGTAACAGATCCGTCCCTATGATTCGCGCTTACAAAAGTATTTAACATATTCGAGCTAAGGGCTTTTTAGTCAGAACTCATGCATTACGTAGATTAAAACATCGTGTCTAAAAAGTAAGTAGTTTCAAAACAGCATGTATCTCATCCTAAAAGTTTATAAAACAATAAAAGCGGGACTGTGAACTCACATTGAGTGCTCAATAAGTAACGCGGTAAGTATAAGTAAAGAAGACGATAACAACCGTGTAAAGCAACCTAAAGCATATATAGTTTGTCACATAAGTCTATGTAAAATAGAAGTTGATCCATAGTATTAGTTGTCCTATTGCTCAGACCTACTCGATTAAGTAGTAAAAGTCAACACATAGCTCACAAAGTTTAGGCTAGTCAACAAAAGTCAAACTTGGTCAATGATGGTCAACCTAAGTCAAACACATCAGTTGGTCATGTTATAATGGTCCTAGAGTCAAACCAAAGTCAATATACAAGTTTCAGACTTTATTTTTTCCTTATAGTGTTTCTAGCATACTAGTCTTACGGTTCATGTCAACGATGCTCAAATAACTGCACATTTGTCAAAATACATACAACCTAGAAATATGGCACTTGGTACATCTTTAGGTCATTTAATTACCTTTTTAGAAATTTAGCCATCATGTTATATCATTTATACATTTGTATATATAGTTCAATTTTGCACATAACCGTTTCTACTTGCGCACCAGTTTTGGAACATTTATCGTTTATTATAGAAAAATGCAAAACATGTACGGCCAGTGGGAGATGATCACAAACATCTCAAAGTCTAAGTGGTAAATAGGGCTAAGCTTTTGGTTTATCCAGTTTGTACAGTTTTGCACCGAATTTCTGGTGTTCTGATTTGGATAGAATCTAGACATAGCGTTTTACGATTCAGCTCACCATTGACCCTTCATGTTAAGCCATTTTAGGTGCAAACGAGACAGATTCAGTCGTATTCAGGTGGTCATTTACGGATGCATATATCTCAACATCTAGGAACAATTAACATGTAATATCTACATGAAAAGTCAAGTAATAATAACATAATTTCCAAATTCTATAAGAATATATTCCATAAACCAAAGCATATAATCATACAAGTCTGTTTTAAGTTACAAACAACAACCGTTGTCACGAATACTCAATTGAGCATAAAACGAGTTTTAAGAATCCAATTCAAGTGATATGTTAGTCTAAATTGTGTAATATTTCATAATATATATCAGATGATAATCAATTGATAATCCATAACATAACACAATTTTCCCAGATTTTCGATTCATGCAATAAACAAGTCGAAAATTCAACTAGTCATAACGGTAGCATAACATAACGAAAATTCATGATTCTTGAGCCTAAAATTAATAGTTTTTCGAGATCTTTTCAAATATGAAATAATATTTAAAAATCTATAAGTCCAAGTTTCTGTAAGGTCAAGATTCAAATTCGGGATGTAACTCAAAAATAGCAATCGAGTAAATTAACGAATACAATCAAGCATAAACACATAGACTTGAGCAATAGACACTAAATACATATGTAATCATAAAAAAATCTGAAATTGGAAGCTAGGGTTTTAGATTTTATACCACCAAAGATCAAATTGCTTATGTCAAAGTTTAGAGGAAGATGCAAGGAATAAATTTGATCAAATAAGCTTGAGCTAATTTTTAGTAATTGATGGTGATAATGATAATGATGAAGTCGACGATGGTGAGAGGGAGGAGAGAAGAAGATGTCGACTAAATTAGGTTTGAGGGAATAAGATGCAGTTTGCCTATTTTATTTATTTGATATAGGGCCTAAAACACACAAGTAATCACATAATGGACCAAAACAACCCAACAAGGCGTGAGGTTGGGGGTATTTGGCCGAATGGCCCTTTAGGGGTGTCTATGGGCTCATTTTGCTTGCTAGATCATAACTTGTAGCTCGTTTCTAGTTGCCGTTAACCGAAACCGATTTCCCAGAATGTTAACCGGACGTTTAAACAAATCCACCAAGTTTAATTTATTAAAATTATTAATAAACTAATTGTATTTTTAAATTATAATAATTATTAAACTAATTATTAATATAAGTGTTTCGCTAATCCAAAAAACAACTTTTGCAGTGATCAAAACAGTATCGTTCTATTCGTATTTTAATATCCGAAATAAGTTAAATCAGTTAATATCTATTCATATTAATTATAGTAAACATCTAAAATCTAAGTATGAATTCACATAATTCAACATGTAGGGTTTAAGTAGTCATCGTTAGATATATTTACATGTATTCAAAAAAAATTCGGCATAGGAAACTCGTATGGTTTAACTAACGATCATCTAGAATTTAACAGAGGTTTTAACGAAAAAGCCCGGGTTGTTATATTACCTACCCGTTATTGAAAATTTTGTCCCAAAATTTTGGTTAGTATCTGTAGAAGGTGATACGGAATTACGGTAATTCGTACGTAATATAAAACTTAAATATATTTTTTGAACAAGAACGTACCCGTGACAGTTTAAGGTTTCTCGCCTTCCCCTTTAGCATTCATGTTGTGTACACTACTACGAGCGGGTTCCTCGTTGTTGTTATTCTAGCAATTCTTCACGTAATGACCCGGTTGTCCGCAACCAAAACAATTCTAAGCATTGGTTCGACAACCCCAGTGTGGTGTTTGCCACAGTGATAACATTTGTAACCAGAGTCAGTAGTTGTGATAGAAGTGTTGTTATCGAACATCTCTTGCCTCTTATAAGATTTATGATTAGAGTTCTTGCCTTTGTCTCTGTTCTGCTTCCTCTTCACATTAGTTCTTTTCATTTCAGTAGGCGACTCTTTCTCACCCATTCGGATAACTTGATTCATCCAGTTAATCGTCATATTGATAGCTCCAAGGATTGAATTCGGTTGAAAAGGAGCAACGTAACCCAGTACCTCAGTAGGCAGTCCCACCACATATCTATCGATTCCCACACTTTTAGGCGTGACCAACCGTGGACACAGTATTGAAAGTTCCCTGAACCAGTTAGTATAACTAGTAATGTCAGTCCCGATGACTCTCAAATTCAAAAGTTCAGACTCCCACCTCTATCGCTTTTGTCTAGGACAATAGCTCTTAACAGCACCTTCAAAACCAGCAGCAGCTAAAGCTTCGGTCCCCCGCTGGTTAATAAGTCCTTCAATTTGGTCATCGATCATTCCTGCAGGAGACATGTCCCTCTGAATTTCCCCAGTCAATTATGTAACCACTTCAATCTCTGTATATTATATATGCTGTTTTTGTGTCTTCTGGATAATATTTTTCTTACTGCATATGTTCATCATCTCCATTTGGAAGGGTGTTAGGTATGTAATGCATGATTTAAGTACAATATTGAATGTTTGATTTGATTTTCTGGCAATGTTGAATGTTGAATTCAATTTTAAGATTTAAGTTAATGAAACGGTATTATTTTCTTTTTTCTAGTTGAGTTTATTTTTTCCTCAAGTTTAGGTTGTTGCTTTCTTTATTACCGAACTATTGGTTGGGTGGTAAAAAGTCTTAGTCGGTTCTGGGCTGGTATCTGTCATACCCCCCAAATAGGGCCGGGGAAATATGGCTTCACAATATCACAACACTAATATGTATAAACGAGAACGACTCTACATGAGACGTTTTAACAAAATTTGATTTGTAGCAAAAACATAATAATGTTTTACATATTGAAATTCATTTGTAAATAACCAATAATAAGTTTAATATGTGGACTTCAATGCAACAGCTAACTAAGCATCATAGGACAACACACAAGCTAATCTTCACCTGAGACAAACATGCTTAAAATGTCAACACAAAGGTTGAGTGAACATCATAGGTTTAACAATCATAATAAGTATTAGACCACAAGATTTAGTTCAAAACATCAAAATATCAATATGCCATGAGTTATAATATCGAACTAAACATTAACCCCTGACACTGTACGGGTGTCGGTAATCATTATTATGTACCCCCTTGATGATCAAGCGAATGGGTAGAGACGTCACTCTCAATAGGCCTACTCACAATAATTAAGCTTGCAAAATTTTAATTCCAGTAATTAACGATATTATGGCGGGGATTTGCATGTAAAAATAAATACATGTTTAATAAAAGTCTCACGAAATTGCATATCAAATAGTTTAGGTACTTGTGTCTAAATTGTAAATCATTTAAAAGCAAGCATGTGTCTCACCCCAAAGTTTATAAAATAGTTAAGAAATTGTAGAAAGAGGGGCTATGAAGTTCACCTTAGTAGCAAGTAAGTAATTCCACGCAAGTAGTTCCACAGAAGTAGTAAGAACGGAGAAATTGGTTGGAGATCTCAACCTAGAGATATAATCTTTGATTAGTTAATGTCTAATAGACATAAAGTTTGTTTATTAATATAGCAACTATATCAACAGTGACGGTTTTGAGAAAAGTTACTATTTCTCGAAAGTTTCTAGTTTCGGAAACTTACTATTTATGGAAAGCTTCCACTTATAGTAAGTTTATAGTTTAAGAAGTTCGGGCTATAATTCTTAACAAAGATGTTGTACAATCTCTCCCAAACTTCGTTGCTAACATGCAAGTCACTTGAATGATCTATTGTTACCGGGAGCCCAGGACTCTTGACCAGAATCTAAGTCGAGATCCACAAGCGTGTCCCATAATGGCAACAAGGATCACCCTAGGCCACAAGTAGCGGTGATGTTTGTAGTCTTTGTACGCTATCTTTAATTATAACCTTCACGTTAAGTGTATACACATAACAAGTTATTACTATACTTATTAATTATATATATATATATATATATATATATATATATATATATATATATATATATATATATATATATATATATATATATATATATATATATAGTTATGAACATGTATAATAGTAATAAAGAATATATATGTATGTATCATATAGGTATATTCATACATGTAACATAATAGTTGATTAATTAAAAAATAATACTATTATTATTATAACTTATACACTTATCTATTTGGTAACATTTAATTACACTAAGTATATTATCACTTTTATATATATATATATATATATATAATAACATTTAATTACACTAAGTATATTATCACTTTTATATATATATATATATATATATATATATATATATATATATATATATATATATATATATATATATATATATATATATATATATATATAAGTGATAATATACTTAGTGTAATTAAATGTTACCATATAGATAAGTGTATAAGTTATACTAATAATAGTATTATTTTTTAATTAATCAACTATTATGTTACATGTATGAATATACCTATATGATACATACATATATATTCTTTATTACTATTATACATGTTCATAACTATATATTATATATATATTAGGGTGATCCTTGTTGCCATTATGGGACACGCTTGTGGATCTCGAATGCCAAGACTTAGATTCTGGTCAAGAGTCCTGGGCTCCCGGTAACAATAGATCATTCAAGTGACTTGCATGTTAGCAACGAAGTTTGGGAGAGATTGTACAACATCTTTGTTAAGAATTATAGCCCGAACTTCTTAAACTAGAAACTTACTATAAGTGGAAGCTTTCCATAAATAGTAAGTTTCCGAAACTAGAAACTTTCGAGAAATAGTAACTTTTCTCAAAACCGTCACTGTTGATATAGTTGCTATATTAATAAACAAACTTTATGTCTATTAGACATTAACTAATCAAAGATTATATCTCTAGGTTGAGATCTCCAACCACTTTCTCCGTTCTTACTACTTCTGTGGAACTACTTGCGTGGAATTACTTACTTGCTACTAAGGTGAACTTCATAGCCCCTCTTTCTACTATTTCTTAACTGTTTTATAAACTTTGGGGTGAGGCACATGCTTGCTTTTAAATGATTTACAATTTAGACACAAGTACCTAAACTATTTGATATGCAATTTCGTGAGACTTTTATTAAACATGTATTTATTTTTACATGCAAATCCCCGCCATAATATCGTTAATTGCTGGAATTGAAATTTTGCAAGCTTAATTATTGTGAGTATGCCTATTGAGAGTGACGTCTCTACCCATTGGCGTGATCGTCATGGGGGTACATAATAATGATTGCCGACACCCGTACAGTATCATGTAGAGACCCGTCCTAATCCATCCGGACGAAGTCCATATCGATTACAAACGATTCACAACAGTTGATTACATCGCGAGGTAATTGACCTCTATATGATAAATTTTACAAACATTGCATTCGTTTTTAAAAGACAAACTTTCGTTACATCGACAGTTGACAGGCATGTAAAGCATTTCATAATATATCCAAATATAATTGACTTAATAATAATCTTGATGAACTCAATGACTCGAATGCAACATCTTTTGAAATATGTCATGAATGACTCCAAGTAATATCTCTAATATGGGCAAATGCACAGCGGAAGATTTCTTTCGTACCTGAGAATAAACATGCTTTAAAGTGTCAACCAAAAGGTTGGTGAGTTCATTAGTTTATCATAAAGGATCATTTCATAATTTTAATAGACCACAAGATTTCATACTTCCATTTTTCATAATCATACGTCCCATGCATAGAGACAAAAATATCATTCATATGGATTGAACACCTGGTAACCGACATTCACAATATGCATATAAGAATATCCCCAACATTCCGGGATCCTCCTTCGGACATGATATAAATTTCGAAGTACTAAAGCATCCGGTACTTTGGATGGGGCTTGTTGGGCCCGATAGATCTATCTTTAGAGTTCGCGTCAATTAGGGTGTCTGTTCCCTAATTCTTAGATTACCAGACTTAATAAGGGGCATACTCAGTTTAATAATCCAACCATAGAATATAGTTTCATTTACTCGTGTCTATTTCGTAAAACAGTTATAAAAAACAACGCATGTATTCTCAGCCCAAAAATGTAAAGAGTAAAAGGGAATCAAATGAACTCACCCTACAATATTTTGTAGTAAAAATATTCATACGACGAAATGGAACAATGCAGGGTTGACCTCGGATTCACGAACCTATATCATTTGTATATTCATTAATATATATAATAGTAATCGAATAAATATTTTTATTATATTTTAATATATATATTATATATAGTTGATTTGTGTATATATTCACATTAATTTATTATTTGTATAGTTATATTAATATGCTCATATTTATATACGTAATTATTTAGTGTTACATTTAAAATTGGTAGTTTGTCATTTGTAAGTATTTACATAAATAATCTTAATAAATTTGATATATATAGTTATATGAAGTTTTATTATAGTTATAGTATATGTAAAGAGTATATTTATGTATAAAATATTTATCTATTGAAAGATAGTTTTTGATGAAAATAGTGATTTACTAATAATAATAATAACTTAATTAATAATAATGATAATAACTGTAGTTTTTAAATAAAATGAAAAGTTTGATAATAATAGTAACGAACATAATACTTTTGATAAAAAAATACATAATACTTAATGTTCATAATAATAACAACAACAATCTTTTTATTGTTAAGGTTAGTATTTATAATGATACTATATAATAATATTACTAGTAAGGATAATAATGTTAGTAGTACCAATATTAAATAATAAAAATCCTAATTGTAATTGTAACTATAATACTTATATTAATAATTTAATAATTACAATAATAATAACTCTTAATGAGATTAATAATAATAATACTTCTAACATTTTAGGAGTAACAACAATTATCATAATAATAATAACAACAACAACTAATAATAATAATAATAATAATAATAATAATAATAATAATAATAATAATAATAATAATAATAATAATAATAATAATAATAATACAAGAAAAACTACCTCAAAAATCGGCCCAAAAAGAAATATAGTTACCCTGCCAGGGTTTGAACCCGTAACCACCCGGTTACGCACACAGCATCCCAACCAATTGCTCCATTTAACATTCCTGATAAAACTTCCTCCCATATTTATTTAACCCGATAATTTCATCACCCTTCTATAATCCAGGAAATTTTTGAATCCAATAACACAATAAACTTGGCCCATTGAATCAAGTTTAAATGGCCCAACACCATTAGCTATGGCCCAAGTATCAAAAGATAATTGAGTTCTCCAGTTTAAATAAATAAAAAAAAACGAAGCAGAAGTTGGATTCTTTTCCCTGGGTTCAATCATAACCATACATCACAGCATCATCGTCCATCATTATCGTGATCATCATATTCATCAACATATCATCATCATATCATATATCTCGTGTTCTTTATCTTCCCCATTTCACCTTCTTTTTCGTACTCATCATCTTATTTTGTTTTTATAGCGTGACTGTTCATCATCGTCATCACTTAATACGGTTTCATCATCTTCGTTGTATCCTCGTCCACTATTTTAGCAGCAGCAGTTGTACATGATATCATCATCACGATCACATAAAATCATAACCACTATTCATCATCTTCATCGTTAGTGCTACATTACTCGTACAAAGTGATTTAGTTTGAAGAGAATTCGATGGTCTTGATGCAAAGGGTAATCAAATGTTGGTTGTTCCGGCTGAAAATAAAAGAAAAAAGAAAAAAAAAATGAAAGAAGAGTGTTGTGTGGGTCTGTTGTTGAAACGGTAACAGAAAACAAAAAAAATATAAAACAAAACGCACACGTGATACAGATAAAGGAGGAGGTTATGGTTTTCATGGCGATTGTGAAGGTGGTGATTAGTAATGTTCGTTTAGAAACAGAAAATAGAAAACAGAAAACCAAAGATGGTGGTTTAGGTTGTCCTTTGGTGTTCAACGAGTAGCAGGAGGAAGAAAAAGGGTGTTGTTGTGTTGGTGTTCTTCGACTAATCAGCAACCGTTCGATTTACAATAGCCATGGTTATGGGTTTGGTTGGACAAATGAATATGCAACTAAACGAGTTGCAGGTGGTTATCGATGGTGATGAGTTGATAGTTTGGTGTTATTGGATTGCGTTTATCGAATAGTAATTAGTGGTAAACCGATGCAACGACAACAAAAAGGGTTTCGGGTTTGGTTTTGTGGTGGCCGGAGGTTCTTAGTTTGCAAGGTGTGTTGCCGGCGATCTAGTGGTGCTTCATGGTAGTCTTCGGGGTGTTGGTGATTAGGGTGATTAATAAAAGATTACATGAGTAGTAGTCATGGTTGCTCACGTCCGAAAATAAAGAGAAAATAGGGAGATGTCTAGAGAGAGAAAGAGAAAAATGGTGGTTATTAGTGGTGGACGGTGGCAGCAGCCGGGGAAGGTAGTAAGCGGCCGGTGATAGCGGTTGATCGAGTAAGGTGATTGTTTTGGTGTGGTTCTATCAATCTCAAGTACACATACATATAAGTGCATATAGTATAGGTATATAAATATAGGATATAGATATGTAATAAAGTAGAAATAGAATATATTAATAAATTACTTAAATTAAATGTGTAAAGTGAAAATAACAGTGAAGCAGCCATCTTTTTGTTTGATTCTACCGACACCTTTCTCCCGAAGTGCTATATCATGGTTCATTGCTAAACAGTTAATATCTAAAAGTGTTCCTAAAATTTCCAAATTTTTAGATTAATTATATTTAATTATTTCACTCATTAACTGTTTGAAACCTGATCAAAAAGGTTCGATAATTATTTATTTTCTGTTCCAATTTATATGTACGGAGTAGTAATATTTAAATTTAAAAAGGTAAAAATATTTTTAACAAATCTAACATCTTCGTAATCGATTTACAGTTCAACTTTTATTTTAGTCCTTCATGAACATGTAATATATCTATATTAAAACTAACGAAACATCAACCGAGTGTTACTGACGTTTATTAATTAGGCTCGAAATCATTCATTCTCAATATACACATTCTATATATATATTTATAAAATCTTAATTAACAAGTTTAAGTAAATAAATATATTAATTATATTCTTTTAAACAACTAAATATAATATTATATATTTACAAGTAATATTTATATATATATTTTTATGTATATTATTATATATATATATTTAAATATATATGTAACTATTTATAAATAGTTGTTCGTGAATCGTCGGGAATGGTCGAAGGTCAAATAAATATAGTTCAAAATTTTAAGACTCGACATTACAGACTTTGCTTATCGTGTCGAAAGTAATTAAAGATCAAGTTTAAATTCGGTCAGAAATTCCCGGGTCATCACAGTACCTACCCGTTAAAGAAATTTCGTCCCGAAATTTGAGTGAGGTGGTCATGGCTAACAATAAAAATGTTTTCATGACGAGTATGAGTTGATAAATAGAGTTTTATCATTATTGAGTAATATGGATAAAACAATTCTATTATTTTAAGAGTACGAATGTAGCTATCACAAAAGAGTGAATTGTAGAAATACAGTTTCGTCTTAACTTTTGACGGAGTCAGGGTTGAATTTAGAAAAATAAGGTGCTTCTTAACTTTTGACGTTGTCTTGGTTGAATTCCGGAATTCAAGAGTTTTAAAAGAAAATCTTGGAAATCTATAAGATCTGATTCTTCGGGATTTATGGAAATTAAGATCTCTTTA
This sequence comes from Rutidosis leptorrhynchoides, assembly GCF_046630445.1. NCBI lineage: Eukaryota > Viridiplantae > Streptophyta > Magnoliopsida > Asterales > Asteraceae > Rutidosis > Rutidosis leptorrhynchoides. Next base: position 188,155,118 of record NC_092343.1, read on the forward strand.
ATTAAATACGGTGATCTGCCACGATTACTACGTCTGATATTTTCTTTATAAATTTACCTTTTCCGTTCCATTTGTTTTCACCACTTCTATACTCAATTCCCAAATTCAAAAGATTTATGAAAATGCTTAACCCTGTTCTGATCCTTGTTCTTATTCTAACTATCGCAATGATCGTTCTTCTTTTCCAACTCCCACCTGAAGAATCTATTTATTTCTATTATGCTCTAGGGATTTTTGTATTTATAATCCTCCCGTGTCTTTGTATTGCTATACGTACTGATATCCACGGTTTGTAATTTTGGTGTTGTTATTGGGCTTTATATTTTCTCTTATATTTTGGAGCTTTGTCCCTTCGTTTCTTCTTCTTGCGATTAAACACCACTTGTAATGGTTCAGAATTCGCAGATATAAACTTCAGAATGAACATTGTTAATGTTCTAAGAATGAAATCGTAATGGCACGATTTGATTTTTCAAATTACTAGAATATCTGAAAAGATAGAACTATTAAAAATATATGTTCTTGGTATACTTGGAGATTGGGTAGAATGTAAGAGTCGTGTAACATGGCACATGATGACGTTATGATCTGTGAATCATCACGTTCCATTAGAAACTCAGCATGACTTACTGTAATATAATCACGTTGATCAAGTGTCATTATATTATACTAACTCATGCATCAGTTCCCAACATTACTTCAATAACATTCATATTTCAAGCTCGAAAGTTTATAGAATATAGAAACTAACAGTTTCTATATGATGTAACACTAATAGCACGAAGAGATTAATGATTTCAGATAAGAATTGTTATGAAAATATTCTCGGAAATATCAAAGATATTTATGATGATATTTTCAGAATTTCTGAGATCGAATGTTGATGAAGAAAATCCTTTCGCAAGGATTTAGAATAAATAAGGAGCAAGATATTCACTAAAGACTTCATCAGAAACAGAATCATCAGGGTTCTTTATGTACAAGTTTAGTCCTTGTGATTTGCTCAGAGTCTCCTTCATGGTTTGCTCAATTCGTTTTTCAGTACCAAACTTCCTTTTGAGCTTTTCCAACGTATCTTTTTTTTTTTTTATCAAAACTTTTGACTGTTAAAATCATCCATAGTTTTTGTTGCTTCATTCAACTTTTCAAAATTTAGAGCATTAATTCACAGACTGGGTGCTTTTCTGAATTTCAGAATGGAAGATCATAGTTCTAAGAGATAAATGTTATATGGATACATATAATTATTGATGTAGATATACTGTGTGTTTTCAAAGTACTGATAGCTAATTCCCGGTGATTGGTATGGCAGTTCTCGTTACAAGAAGTGGATGAGTATATGATAGGGTTTCAATGAATAAATATAATGATTTATCGGAGAGATTTAAACCAAGAAGCAACGAGGTTGCTGGTACGTCTGCTGGTAATATGGTAAAATATGAAAGGTTCCCCGGTAACAATAAAAGAGCACGTATATATATCAAGGTTATAATAAGGTTGTTTCGAACGGAAAATCGAAGTTGACTTGGTGGAGCTGTGATAAAATTGGCTAATTTGGAAAAAGATCTCAAAGTTATTTTCGATAATAATAATGCTAAAGGAATTAGCACAGCTACGCGTTAAACGTTTACTCAATTTTCGAGAGTTTTCAGGTGCATAACAATATGCATCGATCTTTTCTTCCGTAGGTAATGTGCAGTTGGTTCATCCTTTCGATTGAGGTGTTTTTAAGAATCATGAGAGATTTTGAGCGCAGAATGTAATCGTGAAGATACAAATGAGGTTTAAGATGAAATCAAGTGGCAAACTTGAAGAATTGTTTAGTTTCATATGTTATAATCAGTATTTTAATTCATTTTAATTGTCCAGTGTTGGCAGTCCACAGTCGATAGTTCACAGTTAACAGTCCAATAATTCATACATAGTTTAATATATAATATTCGAATTAATTAATTCCTATCGTGACCCGTGTACATGTCTCAGACTCGATCACAACTCAAAGTATATATATTATTTGAGAATCAACCTCAACCCTTTATAGAGAACTCGATCATTACTGCATATAGAGTGTCTATGGTGATTCCAAATAATATATATAGATGTGTCGATATGATATGTCAAAACCTTGTATACGTGTCCCGATATTTAAAGTGCGTAAAAAAATAAATAACAGAAATTTAAATGACGATAAATAAAGTGCGTAAAGTAAATAACAGAAATTAAATGACGATAAATAAAATTGCGAGAATGTAAATTGCGATAATTAAATTGCGATAAATAAAATGTAATCAGTTAGCTAGGAACAATTAGCTAGGAACAGTTAGCGTGGATTCTTAACAAAATTTCTCATAGTTAATTTGTTTGTTTCTAACAAATTTTATTTTGTCAAATGTTTTCTTCATTATGCCACTTGTTGAATTCTGATAAATCAAAATCCAAATATGAAATTGGATGAATATGGTTATTCTGTGGTGAACGGATTTGTATATCGGTGGATGTAAGTAGGATAGTATATGACTGTTGAAACAGATTCGAAGAACGTACAATGTAACTTATTAATGTGAAATTTAAATATTCCTCGGGTATTACCTACCCGTTAAAATATTTTCACCATTAACAGTTTGTACAAGAGAATTTTTAATTACAATCTTTATGAAAACATATATACATATATATTTTCTTCAGATGTATTCATGGATTTAATGAGTTAATATGATATTAAACTCATTTGCTTTTCGGTTGGAACTAGAATAAATAATCTCTAAAACTTTAGAGATTACATATTCGTCATATCGAACGAAGATAAATGAGGTAGAACGATACGTAGAACGAAGATCATACTCAAAGTACAGATGATGATATTGAAGCATGGATTGTTGATGGTACTGGTGCTGTTATTGATGGTACTGTTGGTGCCGGTGATGTTGCTGAAACTAGTACATTTTGCACCATATTCTCCGAATTAATTATTCGAGCGCGAAGTTCGTTGACTTATTACTCCAGGATGATTGTCGGTCGGAACGAGTGGATAAATAAGGTTCAGAATTGTGGATAGGATATAATCTTGTCGAGTTACCCTGGAAATGAGACTGAAAATGGTGTCTCGAACAGGTTCGCCGGTAAACGCTTCAGGTTCATTGTCAAGAGGTGAATTCGGTTGGTGGAAGGGATTACCTTCTGCGCGTTTCCATTAATTAAGTCAACTACGAACCCTTCAGATGAATTGATAATGGTAGATTGGTTGATTCATGCCGATGACGCTGTTTTCGGAGCTTAGGTGAACATCTATGTCGGAATAGCTGTTGGAATAACTATCGGAATAGCTATCAGAATTTGAGGGACTCGAACTGGTTGCAGGATTCATCTCGTACGATCAGATGAAGGATGTTCGATAAGAAATAGATTATAGGATGTAGATTAGTACCCTGCAATACATAATTTACATTTGCATATATAATACTAAAATCTCATAAGTTACGGAGGAATCTACGGAAGTTGTCAGGCAAAGTTACAGTAACAGATACGCTAAGATATGAAGTAGCAGATACGCTAAGATATGAATTTTGTCTATACACTATTCATGCAGTCAATGCAGTAAAACGTGTCTAGACTAAGAATAATAAGCAAGTGATTCTCTAAGAATGATAAGCAGGTAATTTTTGACACAAAATGATAAGCAAAACTTTTGACATGCAGACACGGTCGAAGTCCAGGCTCACTAATGCATCCTAACGACTTATCAGTTAGACACACTAATGCAGACATGGTTCGCTAAGACCACCGTTCTGATACCAACTGTAGAGACCCGTCCTAATCCATCATGACGAAGTCCATATCGATTACAAAGGATTCACAACAGTTGATTACATCGCGAGGTAATTGACCTCTATATGATAAATTTTACAAACATTGCATTCGTTTTTAAAAGATAAACTTTCGTTACATCGACAGTTGACAGACATGTAAAGCATTTCATAATATATCCAAATATAATTGACTTAATAATAATCTTGATGAACTCAACGACTCGAATGCAACATCTTTTGAAATATGTCATGAATGACTCCAAGTAATATCTCTAATATGGGCAAATGCACAGCGGAAGATTTCTTTCGTACCTGAGAATAAACATGCTTTAAAGTGTCAACCAAAAGGTTGGTGAGTTCATTAGTTTATCATAAAGGATCATTTCATAATTTTAATAGACCACGAGATTTCATACTTCCATTTCTCATAGTCATACATCCCATGCATAGAGACAAAAATATCATTCATATGGATTGAACACCTGGTAACCGACATTCACAATATGCATATAAGAATATCCCCATCATTCCGGGATCCTCCTTCGGACATGATATAAATTTCGAAGTACTAAAGCATCCGGTACTTTGGATGGGGCTTGTTGGGCCCGATAGATCTATCTTTAGAGTTCGCGTCAATTAGGGTGTCTGTTCCCTAATTCTTAGATTATCAGACTTAATAAGGGGCATACTCAGTTTAATAATCCAACCATAGAATGTAGTTTCATTTACTCGTGTCTATTTCGTAAAACAGTTATAAAAAACAACGCATGTATTCTCAGCCCAAAAATGTAAAGAGTAAAAGGGAATCAAATGAACTCACCCTACAATATTTTGTAGTAAAAATATTCATACGACGAAACGGAACAATGCAGGGTTGACCTCGGATTCATGAACCTATATCATTTGTATATTCATTAATATATATAATAGTAATCGAATAAATATTTTTATTATATTTTAATATATATATTATGTATAGTTGATTTGTGTATATATTCACATTAATTTATTATTTGTATAGTTATATTAATATGCTCATATTTATATACGTAATTATTTAGTGTTACATTTAAAATTGGTAGTTTTTCATTTGTAAGTATTTACATAAATAATCTTAATAAATTTGATATATATAGTTATATGAAGTTTTATTATAGTTATAGTATATGTAAAGAGTATATTTATGTATAAAATATTTATCTATTGAAAGATAGTTTTTGATGAAAATAGTGATTTACTAATAATAATAATAACTTAATTAATAATAATGATAATAACTTTAGTTTTTAAATAAAACGAAAAGTTTGATAATAATAGTAACGAACATAATACTTTTGATAAAAAAATACATAATACTTAATGTTCATAATAATAACAACAACAATCTTTTTATTGTTAAGGTTAGTATTTATAATGATACTATATAATAATATTACTAGTAAGGATAATAATGTTAGTAGTACCAATATTAAATAATAAAAATCCTAATTGTAATTGTAACTATAATACTTATATTAATAATTTAATAATTACAATAATAATAACTCTTAATGAGATTAATAATAATAATACTTCTAACATTTTAGGAGTAACAACAATTATCATAATAATAATAATAACAACAACTAATAATAATAATAATAATAATAATAATAATAATAATAATAATAATAATAATAATAATAATAATAATAATAATAATACAAGAAAAACTACCTCAAAAATCGGCCCAAAAAGAAATATAGTTACCCTACCAGGGTTTGAACCCGTAACCACCCGGTTACGCACACAGCATCCCAACCAATTGCTCCATTTAACATTCCTGATAAAACTTCATCCCATATTTATTTAACCCGATAATTTCATCACCCTTCTATAATCCAGGAAATTTTTGAATCCAATAACACAATAAACTTGGCCCAATGAATCAAGTTAAATGGCCCAACACCATTAGCTATGGCCCAAGTATCAAAAGATAATTGAGTTCTCCAGTTTAAATAAATAAAAAAAACGAAGCAGAAGTTGGATTCTTTTCCCTGGGTTCAATCATAACCATACATCACAGCATCATCGTCCATCATTATCGTGATCATCATATTCATCAACATATCATCATCATATCATATATCTCGTGTTCTTTATCTTCCCCATTTCACCTTCTTTTTCGTACTCATCATCTTATTTTGTTTTTATAGCGTGACTGTTCATCATCGTCATCACTTAATACGGTTTCATCGTCTTCGTTGTATCCTCGTCCACTATTTTAGCAGCAGCAGTTGTACATGATATCATCATCACGATCACATAAAATCATAACCACTATTCATCATCTTCATCGTTAGTGCTACATTACTCGTACAAAGTGATTTAGTTTGAAGAGAATTCGATGGTCTTGATGCAAAGGGTAATCAAATGTTGGTTGTTCCGGCTGAAAATAAAAGAAAAATGAAAAAAAAAATGAAAGAAGAGTGTTGTGTGGGTCTGTTGTTGAAACGGTAACAGAAAACAAAAAAAAAATATAAAACAAAACGCACACGTGATACAGATAAAGGAGGAGGTTATGGTTTTCATGGCGATTGTGAAGGTGGTGATTAGTAATGTTCGTTTAGAAATAGAAAATAGAAAACAGAAAACCAAATATGGTGGTTTAGGTTGTCCTTTGGTGTTCAACGAGTAGCAGGAGGAAGAAAAAGGGTGTTGTTGTGTTGGTGTTCTTCGACTAATCAGCAACCGTTCGATTTACAATAGCCATGGTTATGGGTTTGGTTGGACAAACGAATATGCAACTAAACGAGTTGCAGGTGGTTATCGATGGTGATGAGTTGATAGTTTGGTGTTATTGGATTGCGTTTATCGAATAGTAATTAGTGGTAAACCGATGCAATGACAACAAAAAGGGTTTCGGGTTTGGTTTTGTGGTGGCCGGAGGTTCTTAGTTTGCAAGGTGTGTTGCCGGCGATCTAGTGGTGCTTCATGGTAGTCTTCGGGGTGTTGGTGATTAGGGTGATTAATAGAAGATTACATGAGTAGTAGTCATGGTTGCTCACGTCCGAAAATAAAGAGAAAATAGGAGATGTCTAGAGAGAGAAAGAGAAAAATGGTGGTTATTAGTGGTGGACGGTGGCAGCAGCCGGGGAAGGTAGTAAGCGGCCGGTGATAGCGGTTGATCGAGTAAGGTGATTGTTTTGGTGTGGTTCTATCAATCTCAAGTACACATACATATAAGTGCATATAGTATAGGTATATAAATATAGGATATAGATATGTAATAAAGTAGAAATAGAATATATTAATAAATTAATTAAATTAAATGTGTAAAGTGAAAATAACAGTGAAGCAGCCATATTTTTGTTTGATTCTACCGACACCTTTCTCCCGAAGTGCTATATCATGGTTCATTGCTAAACAGTTAATATCTAAAAGTGTTCCTAAAATTTCCAAATTTTTAGATTAATTATATTTAATTATTTCACTCATTAACTGTTGAAACCTGATAAAAAAGGTTCGATAATTATTTATTTTCTGTTCCAATTTATATGTACGGAGTAGTAATATTTAAATTTAAAAAGGTAAAAATATTTTTAACAAATCTAACATCTTCGTAATCGATTTACAGTTCAACTTTTATTTTAGTCCTTCATGAACATGTAATATATCTATATTAAAACTAACGAAACATCAACCGAGTGTTACTGACGTTTACTAATTAGGCTCGAAATCATTCATTCTCAATATACACATTCTATATATATATTTATCAAATCTTAATTAACAAGTTTAAGTAAATAAATATATTAATTATATTCTTTTAAACAACTAAATATAATATTATATATTTACAAGTAATATTTATATATATATTTTTATGTATATTATTATATATATATATATATATATATATATATATATATATATATTTAAATATATATGTAACTATTTATAAATAGTTGTTCGTGAATCGTCGAGAATGGTCGAAGGTCAAATAAATATAGTTCAAAATTTTAAGACTCGACATTACAGACTTTGCTTCTCGTGTCGAAAGTAATTAAAGATCAAGTTTAAATTCGGTCAGAAATTCCCGGGTCATCACATATCAGGGGTTAATGTTTAGTTCGGTATTATAACTCATGGCATATCGATATTTTGATGTTTTGAACTAAATCTTGTGGTCTAATACTTATTATGATTGTTAAACCTATGATGTTCACTCAACCCTTGTGTTGACATTTTAAGCATGTTTGTCTCAGGTGAAGATTAGCTTGTGTGCTGCCCTATGATGCTTAGTTAGCTGTTGCGTTGGAGTCCACATATTAGACTTATTATTTGTTATTTACATATGAATTTCATTATGTAAAACATTATTATGTTTCTGGTGCAAATCAAATTTTGTTAAAACATCTCATGTAGAGTCGTTCTCGTTTATACATACTTGTGTTGTGATATTGTGAAGCCATATTTCCCCGACCCTTTTTGGTGGTATGACAGAGTGGTATCAGAGCCAGGGTTTCTATAGAGAACCAGGATTGTATTTTATGTGTGCCTTATGTGTTAGTTAGGTGCCTTAGCATTCTATAGGACTATAACCTTTCCTGCCTTAGTTTAAGCAACTTACTTATTTGTCTACATTCTTGCCTTAGTTTAAAATGCGATCCTCATTTCTATGCTTGCCTTACTATACTCTCCTTATATCTATGCCGTCATACCGTGCTTTAGAATCTACTTAATACTCCTTCTCTAGGATGCCTAGTCATCACCCAGTCATCGTTTCAGATAGCGAAGGATCCGACACTGAAGGATCTATCCGCACACCCAATTACTCACTTGCTTCACCATCATTATCACTAACTAACACATACTACCTTTTCTTATCCATTGGTGTTGCTACCTAGTGCACCATCACTCTTCAATTAATACTGTTTTCGTGTACTGAAGATCAATGGCAACTCGTGGCGCTATCGCTCTTCCAAATGTTACTTTGACTCCCGTACAATTTCAACAACTGCTTGCTGCCGCTCAAGGCAACAATAATTAAGGGAACAACCAAGGGAATTCACCTACATCATGCACCTACAAGGAGTTTATGAACTGTAATCCTCCATACTACCTTTTATATATGCACTTATTACTTTTCTTATTATGTTTACTAACTTAATATAACTTACATAATACTCATTCATACATACACACACACGTACATATACATACATATATACACATACATATACACGTATGTATATATCTAAATATATACACAAGCATATACCTACCTATATATATGTACATACATACGTATGCATGCATGCATGCATGCATGTACATCATGATCACTATACTTTACTAATCAATAAAAATCATAACTTTTATCATAATTGTCACGACCCGGAAAAATTCGACTAATCTTAAACCAAACTCTGGATGCGATGTAATATTTTTGACACGATTAGCAAAGTCTGTTATGTTGAATCCCAAAAATTTTGAACTGTTTACATACATTCATTTAACCTCGACCAGTTTCGACGATTCACGAACACTTACTTGTAAATAAATAAATAAATAAATATATATATATATATATATATATATATATATATATATATATATATATATATATATATATATATATATATATATATATATATATATATATATATATATTATTTGTAATATATAATATTATATTAAAGTTATTTGTTTAAAAAGATATCTTTTTCCTAATTGAATGTCGGTAATAACATTCCAAAACATCTAATGGCTAACTAATCCAATTATTAAATAAGATTACTGTTACTTTTGAATTATTCTCTACCTAAAATCCTATATACATATAAGCATATAAGCATATGCCTAAGGGATATACACACATACGAGACATACTTGCAAACCATCAATCATCTCCTCTTCTTGATCCTATTCACCTCACCGGAGCCACTTCCCTCTACCACCAAGAACAGCCATCCTCCTCCTCAACCTTAACCGCCACCTTTGATCGTCACCTTCATCAACACCCATAAACCTATTTGATCACTTTACGGCTACTAGTATACTACTACTATTTCTGAATCATCGATCACCACTTCCACCCGACAACCACAAACCACTATACGCACACCCACATACACGATAATCACCTAACATACTTTTTTATATTCGTTTTTGCTGTATCTACTGTGGATAATCATAAACCACAAACCACAAAGACCACCACCCTCACATCATCTTCAAGTTGTATCCAAGATAAAGTAGATTGCATCTTGGTTCCTGTTGTCAACCAAAACTGCTACTATGTTTCTGTTTTATTTCATGCTCAAACTCAAAACCGTACCCTCTTGCTCGACTGCTACAGTAGCGGTTGTTTCTGTTTTGGTTGAAACTTTACCACCGTAAAACCCTTCACAATCACCACCATTACTTCGATCACCAACCCCTTAAACAGCTGCTGCGATACTCCTTTTTTTTCTATCGTAAACCACCGCCATCCGCCACCCTAAAACCGCCTCTGCAACCCACATAAACTGCATAAAATCATCATCATTATTATTCGTTACTGCTACTCTATTTATTTCTGTTTCGAATCATATTCACTGCTGCTGTTAACAGTTTCTTTTATTCCTGTTTTTCTGGTTAAAACGCCACCACCACCGTAATTTTTTTTCTTCCTGCTGTTGCTACGAAATTTTTTCTGTTTTCGAACCAAATGATTTAATAAAGAATGAAAGATGATGATTATGATTGATGAGTGGTGATTGTGATTCCTTATGCTCCTGGTCAAACCGAGACCCCACTTGATAAAGGTGAAAATCACGTTGATGAGATAATTACGGTTTATGTTTGCCAATACAAATTATAAGTATAAATTCACTCGGGCAGTAAACCTTTAATTGGGCTGAGATTGTCAATTTTTATTTTGGGTCACATTTTATTGTCTTGTTGAAGCCGAGATCCATATTTTGTTTGGGCTTCTAGATCATTTGGACTAGTGGTGGGTTAAAGGTCGTACAAAATTAAGGTGTAATTTGAATGAGATAGTAACTGATGATGACGGCGGAACAAAGAGACGGAATTGATCATGGTGATATACATAATCGTGATTTTATATTAAGATTAATGATGAAATAAAGTGGTCATAATAAAACTCGGATACAATGATGATTATGTAATGGCAAATGAGTAATAAGAAGCTTATGATGTTGATTGGAGAATGATTATAATAAAATAGGTGATCACGTGATTAAGTAAATAATGACACATGAAATAATAAAAACAGTGATGTTAAGTACGGGTATGAACATGATGATCATTTAATAATGATAACGTGATGATACAAGGAATAATAAATGATGATGATGGACAGTAAGTTTTAAGGAAATCGAAATAGATCAAATGATTAAAGGTGTTAGCGTGTTAGCGGGTTAGCGGGACGTGGCGGGTTCAAACCCGGACTTGGGCATTTTCTTAAGGGCTACTCCTTTGAGGTAGTAAAACTATTATTATTATTATTATTATTATTAGTATTAGTATTAGTATTACTAAAATAAGAATTATTATTAATATTATCATTATTATTATTAATATAAATATTAGTATCATTATTATTAGTAAAATCAATATTTTTATAACTATTATTATTAACATTCATTATTCATAAAATTAACATTTTTTTTAAAGAGTATCATTTTTATAAAAATTATTATTTTTATTATTATCATTAAAAGTATCATTTTTATAGAAATTATCATTTTTGTTATTATTACTATTATTATTATAAAGCAAAAACAGATATTTATTTATATTATTTTAACAATAATTGTTATCTATATAAAACTATAATTACTACATCTAACATGACTATAGTAATATTTTACATTAATTAGGTTATCAATGAAACACATAATAAAAATTAAATCACTAATAATAGTATATATATTTATTTATTCGATTATAATTCTATGTCTTAATATATATACAAATAATATAGGTTCGTGAATCCGAGGCCAACCCTACTCTTATTCAAAGATGTTATATGTATTTTTACTACAAAATACATTAGGTGAGTATATAGTCCCCTTTTAAACTCTAAATATTTTTGGGCTGAGAATACATGCGCTACTTTTATAAATGATTTACGTTATGGACACAAGTGACTAAAATTACGTTCTACGTTGAGTTGTACCACTGCATATCTCCCTATAACTTGGTAACTATTAATTACATGGGCCAGTGTAAACGCGAATCCTGTTGATAGATCTATCGGGCTGACATCCCCAACCGGGCTGGACGACCAGTTTTCAACGGTTGCACAGTACTTCGTTTTGGTGACTACACTTGGTACGGTGTAGTGCGATTATATATAAAGGGAATATGTGCTGTTTTATACTTGTAAAGTTTGGTTACCAGGTGCTCAACAAACTTAGAATGTCTTTCATACACTTGCGAGTGTACTATGTTTAAATATATGAAATCTTGTGGTCTATAGTTATAACGCTGCTAGCAATAAAACCTATATCTCACCAACTTTATGTTGACGTTTTAAAGCATGTTATTCTCAGGTACGAATTAAGTCTTCCGCTGTGCATTTGCTCATAATAAGGACATTACTTGGAGTCGATCATCGCAATGGGACCAACTGTTGAAGACTTCGTCCGGGTGGATTAGGACCAGTCCTTTCAGTTGGTATCAGAGCTGGATTAATGCCGTTTATTAGCGGGTTAATCGTAGAGGAGGTTCTCACAGTGTTACCTGTGACGAAGCATTGGCTCTTACTCCTCGCGGTCCCTATTAGGGTTGGCTCTACGTTGATGAGAGGCGGGCCGTAAAATCAGTGTCTGAGGTACGCTCAGTGGTCACCAGGCGGTTAGCTGGGAAGGCACTGAGTGGGATGCGTCCCCACTGTTTTCAGTTGGTATCAGAGCAGTGGTCTTAGTGAACCAGGCCTTGCATTAGTGTGACTAACTGATAGTCGTTAGGATGCATTAGTAAGTCTGGACTTCGACCGTGTCTGCATGTCAATAGTTTTGCTTATCATATCTATTCGGAAATCATTTAATTATCATCCTTAGAAAATTATCTGCTTATCATTCTTAGTCTAGACACGTTTTACTGCATTGACTGCATGAATAGTGTATAGACAACATTCATATTTTAGCGTATCTGCTACTGTAGACTTTGCCTGACAACTTCCGTAGATTCCTCCGTAACTTATGGGATTTTAGTATTATATATGCATATGTAAATTATGTATTGCAGGGTACTAATCTACATCCTATAATCTATTTCTTATCGAAAATCCTTCATCTGATCGTACGAGATGAATCCCTCAACCAGTTCGAATTCCTCGAATTCTGACAGCTATTCCTATATGGAATTCCACCTAAGCTCGGAAAGCAGTGTCACCAGAACGAATCAACCAATTCATCTGATTTGTTCGTAGTCTACTTAATTATTGGAGACAAGAAGAAGGTGATCCTTTTCATCAATCGAATTCACCTCTTGGTGAAGAACCTGAAACACTTACCGGCGAATCAGTCCGATATACCATTTTCAGCCTCATTTCCCGAATATCTCGCCACGATTATATTCTATCTAAAAATTTCAAAACCTTATTCATTCGCTCGTTCTGACCGACAATCATTCCGGAATAATAGAAGAAGTCAACGAACTTCGCGCTCGAGTAAATCAATTTGGAGAATATGGTGCAAAATTTACCAGCTTCAACAACATCACCAGCACCAACATCAATACCAGTACCACCAACAACCTAAGTTCAACATCACACACCTCAACATCTCATTATGTACCTCGAGAATAATCATCGTTCTACATGACGTTCTACATCATTTATCTTCGTTCGACATAATAGTTATGTAACCTCTAATGTTTTAGAGATTATGTAATCTAGCTCTAACCGTAAACAGAATGAGTTTAATATCATATTAACTCATTGAATCCATGATTACATCTGAAGAAAATATATATGTATATATGTTTTCATAAAGATTGTAATTAAAATTTTATTGTACAAACTGTTAATGGTGAAAATATTTTAACGGGTAGGTAATACCCGAGGAATATTTAGATTTCGCATTAATAAGTTACACTGTATATCCTTCGAACCTGATTCAACAGTCATTTACTATCCTACTTACAACCACAGCTATACAAATCCGTTCACCACAGAATAACCATTTTCATTCAATTTCATACTTGGATTTTGACCTATCAGAATTCAACAAGTGGCATAATGAAGAAACTTTGGACAAAATAAAATTTGTTAGAAACAAACAAATTAACTACGATGAATTTGTTAAGAATCCACGCTGACAAAATCCTAGCTAACTGTTCCCAGCTAACTGTTAATTCCGTATTACATTTTATTTATCGCAATTTAATTTATCGTTATTTAATTTCTGTATTTATTTTACGCACTTTAAATAACGGGACACGTATACAAGGTTTCGACAAATCATATTGACCCATCTATATATCTATCTTGGAACAACCATAGACACTCTATATGCAAATGATGGAGTTAGCTATACAGGGTTGAGGTTGATTCCAAAATATATATATATAGTTTGAGTTGTGATCAATACTGAGACCGGTACACGGGTCACGATACGTATTAATTAATTCGAATGTTATATATTAAACTATATATGAACTATTGGACTATTGGACTACTAACTTTGGACAATTAAAATGAATTAAAATATCGATTATAACATATGAAACTAAACAATTCTTCAAGTTTGCCACTTAATTTCATCTTAAACCTCATTTGTACCTCGACAATTACAATCCGCGTTCAAACCTTTCATGATTCTTGAAAATACCTTAATAGAGAGGTTGAACCAACCGCACTTCATCTACAGAAGAAAAGATTTTTGCATATAGTTATGCACCTGAAAAACTCTCGAAAACTGAGTATACGTTTAACCCGTATCTGTGCTAGCTCCTTTGGCATTGTTATTATCGAAAATAACTTTGCAATCCCTCTTCAAAGTAATCAATTTTGTCACAGCTCCAGCAAGATAACTTCGACTTCTCAGTAAGACTAGTCTTATTATAACCTCGATATATATACGTTGTCCTTTCGCTGTCATTATCGGAGAACTTTTTATATTCCACGACATCATCAGCAGATGTACCAGCAGCTCGTCATCTCTTTGGCGGAATCAACAATCGGTATCTTGAAATCTCGCAACGTTTTATTTCAGCAGTTATATATATATATATAAATATATATACAACGTCTATCCCTAAGAATTACATACTTCAAATGTGAAGTTTCTGAAAAACACCCTCAACAGCGAACTAGTTCTCGAAATGCTGATGAAGCAGCAAAAACTGTAAACGACCTTAACAGTAAAAAGTTTAAGGATAAAGAAGAGTATGGTGGTAAAGCTGAGAAAAAGAAAAGGTCTGAAATTGGAAAACGGATTGAGAAAAGTATGAAGAAAGCTGTGGGAAAATCACAAGGACAAAATCTACTTTCAAAGGATCCAAATGATTCAGTGCCTGCTGAAACCGTTAGTAAGAACCATACTCTTTATTCTAAACCTACACAGACAGATATTCTTCATCATCATCTTATTAAGATATCTTCGTATTTTCTATCATAAATATTCTCCATATTTATGGAGATATTCTCACAACTAATCTTATCTGAGATCAGTAATCTCTTCAAACATCTGCGATACAACATAAAAGGAACTGTGTTAGTTTCTAAATTCTGAAAAATTCGAATATGAATGTTTGAAGTAGTGTTGGGGACTGAAGCATGAGTTAGTATAATATAATGACACTTGATCAACGTCATTATATTACAGTAAGTCATGTTGAGTTTCTAATGGAATGTGATGATTCACAGTACCATCATCATGTTCCATATTACACGATTCTTACATTCTATCTAACCTCTAAACATATCAAGAAAATATTTTTCTTGATGATTCGGTGTTTTTCGAGAAATTCTAGTAATTTGACAAATCAAGATCGTGCCAATACCATTTTCTTCTTAGAACATTAACTATGTTCATCCAAAACTTCATACATACGAATTTTGGACCAATACTCGCTTTACTAGAGATCGAGAGGAGAATAAAAAGGCAAAGAGATTCGAAATATAAGGGAAGATATAAAACCCAACAACCACCCAGAAATTTCAAACCGTGTATATCAATACGTATTGCAACGTAAAGACACGGGAGAATTTAAAAACATTATAATTCCAAGGAAATGATAGAAGTGAATAGATTCTTTTGGCGGCGGATGAAAGAGAAGAATGAAAGATATGAAAGTTAGAAGTATAACAAGAATCAGAACGAGATGGAGCATTTTGAAGAATACTTTAAGGTATGAATTGAGGGAGAATAGATGATGTAAGATATGGAAATAAGGAAGGGAAAGGTGTGGATTTATAGTAATATATTCGACAGAGAAATCGGAACAGGTTATTGCATTTAATCAAAGAAGATCATGATTTCCTTAATCGTTGAAAAACCAAATCTTATTACGAAGATTTTCTCTAAATCCCTTGAATTCCGGAAATCCACCATGACTACGTCAAAAGTTAAGACGAAACTTTTCACTCTTTTGTGATAGTTTCACTCGTACGCTTCACATGATCGAATTGTTTTATCTATATTACTCAATGATGATAAAACTCCGTTATCACCTCATATTCGTCATAAAAACATTCTTATTGTTATCCATGACGACCTCTATCAAATTTCGGGGACGAAATTTCTTTAACGGGTAGGTACTGTCACGACCCGAAAAAATTCGACTAATCTTAAACCAAACTCTGGATGCGATGTAATATTTTTGACACGATTAGCAAAGTCTGTTATGTTGAATTCCAAAAATTTTGAACTGTTTACATACATTTATTTAACCTCGACCAGTTTCGACGATTCACGAACACTTACTTGTAAATATATATATATATATATATATATATATATATATATATATATATATATATATATATATATATATATATATATATATATATATATATATATATATATATATATTATTTGTAATATATAATATTATATTAAAGTTATTTGTTTAAAAAGATATCTTTTTCCTAATTGAATGTCGGTAATAACATTCCAAAACATCTAATGGCTAACTAATCCAATTATTAAATAAGATTACTGTTACTTTTGAATTATTCTCTACCTAAAATCCTATATACATATAAGCATATAAGCATATGCCTAAGGGATATACACACATACGAGACATACTTGCAAACCATCAATCATCTCCTCTTCTTGATCCTATTCACCTCACCGGAGCCACTTCCCTCTACCACCAAGAACAGCCATCCTCCTCCTCAACCTTAACCGCCACCTTTGATCGTCACCTTCATCAACACCCATAAACCTATTTGATCACTTTACGGCTACTAGTATACTACTACTATTTCTGAATCATCGATCACCACTTCCACCCGACAACCACAAACCACTATACGCACACCCACATACACGATAATCACCTAACATACTTTTTTCTATTCGTTTTTGCTGTATCTACTGTGGATAATCATAAACCACAAACCACAAAGACCACCACCCTCACATCATCTTCAAGTTGTATCCAAGATAAAGTAGATTGCATCTTGGTTCCTGTTGTCAACCAAAACTGCTACTATGTTTATGTTTTATTTCGTGCTCAAACTCAAAACCGTACCCTCTTGCTCGACTGCTACAGTAGCGGTTGTTTCTGTTTTGGTTGAAACTTTACCACCGTAAAACCCTTCACAATCACCACCATTACTTCGATCACCAACCCCTTAAACAGCTGCTGCAATACTCCTTTTTTTTTCTATCGTAAACCACCGCCATCCGCCACCCTAAAACCGCCTCTGCAACCCACATAAACTGCATAAAATCATCATCATTATTATTCGTTACTGCTACTATATTTATTTCTGTTTCGAATCATATTCACTGCTGCTGTTAACAGTTTCTTTTATTCCTGTTTTTCTGGTTAAAACGCCACCACCACCGTAATTTTTTTTTTCTTCCTGCTGCTGCTACGAATTTTTTTCTGTTTTCGAACCAAATGATTTAATAAAGAATGAAAGATGATGATTATGATTGATGAGTGGTGATTGTGATTCCTTATGCTCCTGGTCAAACCGAGACCCCACTTGATAAAGGTGAAAATCACGTTGATGAGATAATTACGGTTTATGTTTGCCAATACAAATTATAAGTATAAATTCACTTGGGCAGTAAACCTTTAATTGGGCTGAGATTGTCAATTTTTATTTTGGGTCACATTTTATTGTCTTGTTGAAGCCGAGATCCATATTTTGTTTGGGCTTCTAGATCATTTGGACTAGTGGTGGGTTAAAGGTCGTACAAAATTAAGGTGTAATTTGAATGAGATAGTAACTGATGATGACGGCGGAACAAAGAGACGGAATTAATCATGGTGATATACATAATCGTGATTTTATATTAAGATTAATGATGAAATAAAGTGGTAGTAATAAAACTCGGATACAATGATGATTATGTAATGGCGAATGAGTAATAAGAAGCTTATGATGTTGATTGGAGAATGATTATAATAAAATAGGTGATCACGTGATTAAGTAAATAATGACACATGAAATAATAAAAACGGTGATGTTAAGTACGGGTATGAACATGATGATCATTTAATAATGATAACGTGATGATACAAGGAATAATAAATGATGATGATGGACAGTAAGTTTTAAGGAAATCGAAATAGATCAAATGATTAAAGGTGTTAGCGTGTTAGCGGGTTAGCGGGACGTGGCGGGTTCAAACCCGGACTTGGGCATTTTCTTAAGGGCTACTCCTTTGAGGTAGTAAAACTATTATTATTATTATTATTATTATTATTATTAGTATTAGTATTAGTATTACTAAAATAAGAATTATTATTAATATTATCATTATTATTATTAATATAAATATTAGTATCATTATTATTAGTAAAATCAATATTTTTATAACTATTATTATTAACATTCATTATTCCTAAAATTAACATTTTTTTTAAAGAGTATCATTTTTATAAAAATTATTATTTTTATTATTATCATTAAAAGTATCATTTTTATAGAAATTATCATTTTTGTTATTATTACTATTATTATTATAAAGCAAAAACAGATATTTATTTATATTATTTTAACAATAATTGTTATCTATATAAAACTATAATTACTACATCTAACATGACTATAGTAATATTTTACATTAATTAGGTTATCAATGAAACACATAATAAAAATTAAATCACTAATAATAGTATATATATTTATTTATTCGATTATAATTCTATGTCTTAATATATATACAAATAATATAGGTTCGTGAATCCGAGGCCAACCCTACTCTTATTCAAAGATGTTATATGTATTTTTACTACAAAATACATTAGGTGAGTATATAGTCCCCTTTTAAACTCTAAATATTTTTGGGCTGAGAATACATGCGCTACTTTTATAAATGATTTACGTTATGGACACAAGTGACTAAAATTACGTTCTACGTTGAGTTGTACCACTGCATATCTCCCTATAACTTGGTAACTATTAATTACATGGGCCAGTGTAAACGCGAATCCTGTTGATAGATCTATCGGGCTGACATCCCCAACCGGGCTGGACGACCAGTTTTCAACGGTTGCACAGTACTTCGTTTAGGTGACTACACTTGGTACGGTGTAGTGCGATTATATATAAAGGGAATATGTGCTGTTTTATACTTGTAAAGTTTGGTTACCAGGTGCTCAACAAACTTAGAATGTCTTTCATACACTTGCGAGTGTACTATGTTTAAATATATGAAATCTTGTGGTCCATAGTTATAACGCTGCTAGCAATAAAACCTATATCTCACCAACTTTATGTTGACGTTTTAAAGCATGTTATTCTCAGGTACGAATTAAGTCTTCCGCTGTGCATTTGCTCATAATAAGGACATTACTTGGAGTCGATCATCGCAATGGGACCAACTGTTGAAGACTTCGTCCGGGTGGATTAGGACCGGTCCTTTCAATAATCTTAACCTAACAACATTAATCATTACCACATAAAATCATACCCTTTTTATCATATTCAATCTTAATCTCATAATAATTAATCGTATTATTAACCCTAATCTTTTTAATCATACTCAACTCATATTCATAATCTACATCATAATACTACATAATTGTTAATCAATTCATATTCATATCCAATAATCATGATCATAATCTTTATCTTCAACTATTATGATTTACTAGCTTCATGATCAAATCAATTGCTAAATCATATTCAACACTAATTCATTAAATCTTAACACATAAAATCATAAACTTTTTTAATTCATACATAATTATATTACTAGTTCATAACCTAATACTTTTAATTTTTAAAATCTTATTAATCATAATCATATACTTAATAATTATCAAATTACTAATACTTCACAATCATAATACTTTTAATCTTATTCATATACATAATCTTAATTCCTTTAATTACAAACTTATTAATAAACTTGTAATCCTTATTCATAATCATCTTTATTAAACATCATCATACTTATAACAATATACTTATAATCTTAAAAGTAATAAATTTAAAACAAGATTAAGTTAGGGTTTAGGCTACCTTATGAGGAATGAGACTAAGAATTGATGATGATGATGCGAAACAGAAACATAAACCAGTAGCAGCAGCAACAACGACTTAATTGAGGGGTTTTGGGTCTTGTTTTGGTTCGACAGCACAACAGCAACACAGCAGGTACATCAGCAGCTATGCAGCAACAAAGGACCAATGTGCAGGCTGTTTTGAAGGTGAAACAGAAGCTGAACAGGAGTTGTAAACAGACAGATGCAGGAGCTGAATAGCAGGCGAATGGCAGGCTACTTGGTGAGGTTTATTTGTTGACTTGCAGCAGGATTTTTGAGGGTTTTCAGTCGACAACATGATAGCGTTTTTGAGCTGTTTAGTCGACAAGTAAAGGAGGGAAAGAAATTGGAACTAGTCGACTAATTATGCAGTTTTTTTTTGTGGGTTTATTTGTGGTGAGTGTAGCGACCCGGCCAAATCGTCATTGACGGCGCCGTCTACTTAGGTCCCGTTACGTGGTCATAAGTCTTTAAAACAACGTTTGACCAAAAGATATGTCGCATTCATTTCAAATGTAAAGGTTGTTCAAGTTTACAAGAATAGTTCCACCACAAGTTACGATACAAAGTTTTAAGTACAAATGAAACTTATGCGACACAATTTAAAAGTATCCAAAAGACGCTCCATGTATGCATATATACTCGACATCCAATGCAAGTATCAAAATAATGAGCGGAAGCATGTATCATGTATCGTTCAAGGACCTGAGAAAAACATAGAAATCTGTCAACGAAAACGTTGGTGAAATCATAGGTTTAAGTAAGTAAGTACAAGTGAACCACAAGATTTGCATCAATGAAATAATAGTAATACATTCCAAAAGTTTGTTTCACGAGCACCCAATTATCAATGCTTAACATTTCCTTCCATTGAACCCCATCACTTAGTGCTAGAACATACACTGTTTCTCGAAAATATATTTCATTCGTAAACGGTAGCGAACCGTTTGAATGAGGGTTTGTCAAACCCATATGGATCCATACAACATAAGTTCTCGCTTACACCCGGCAAGTGTAACTAATGATAATCGAATTGAGGATTTTGTTCTAAACTCGTATGTAGAATGTTTGTTTTCCTGTACTTGTGTTCACTTAGTAAAAGAAATGTTTATGTTTTCTCATCCCAAATGTAAGTTCAAAAAGAGTAAAAGTGGGACTATGATCTCACCTTGAGTGCACGAGTAGTAAAGTACTTCGACAAGTAAACGTGTGCAAAGAACAATGCTAGTCTTGACCTAAACAATAGGTTGTATCAATAACGGTAAACACGATAGGTCAAAGGTGTTCAATTAGTCCTATGGCTCGTTACGACTCAATAATGTAGCATGTGAATCAAGTTGTCATGTTTCATGCAAGATACAAGTATAAAAACAAGTTAGGAAGGTTGCAAAATCATTTGGTTAAGTTTGACAAAAAGTCAAACTTTGGTCGGTCAAAGTCAACGAAAAAGTCAACACGTTCGGGTCGTGTCCCGAACTATTTTTCTGAGGTTTTTAATCATGTATGAGCATGCTAGGACAAGTTACATGTGAATCGGAGGTGCGTAGCATAGCAAACATTATTCGAAATTTGACCAAGTTGGACAGACCCAATCGGCGCGCCGCGCGGGTATATGGCGCGCCGCGCGGGTACCTGTGCAGAGAATCCTGGCAGTTTTTAAGTTTTATGCACGAACCTAACTTCAAACAATCACCATTTACGATCCGCAAACAATCAAGACAAGTACCTTATACCGTTGGGAAGGTAATTTGACGAGGAAAACAACTAAACACATTTCATCAATCAATCTACCTATTACAACAACCAAAACCGCATCTAATGCTTAACATTAACCGCATACAAGTTCATAAATGCAATTCAATGATTCGGGCAACCAATTTACATGAATGATATGCCGTTTCGAAGGTAATCAAGCATACAATCCAACTAAACACTTACCAATAATAATCCATGGCATTCAATGCATCACAAGTCCATTTCAAGTTCATCAAACCCTAACCCAAATTCACCAAAATCACTAATCAAGTTCATGAAGTTTTCTAAGGCAACCTACACATCAAATTGAAGCTAGTGATGCTAGTAACACAATTAAAACATCAACTTTTAACATCTAACAACATATGATCATCCAAAATTCAAGAACAACACACCAAAATTCAAGTTCATGCTAGTTACACTAAAACAACGAGATCGAGCATACAAATTACATACACGACATCACAATGAGCCATAGACACTAACTAACACCATTTCAAGTCAAAAACACGAATTTAGAGAAATCTAGAGTTTTAGAAATGTTACCCAAACGAGATGAAGTTGGTACCAAAATGAAGAGGATGAAGAGAGGATCACGAATATGTAATTTATTTTGTTGTAAGCCTCCTAGATCGGATTTAGATGATGATTGAATGAATTTGGTTTTGAGTGTGTGTTCTTGCTAGAGAGAAAGAGAGAGAGATGGAGGTGGAAATGAATGGGTGAAAGGGGTTGACCCTTTGACCTAGTCAAGGGTTTGATCCCTTGTCAAGTTTAGTCCCTCAACTTTCGTTCGGGTGCGGGAATTACCTAAACGAGATAATTTAAAACGCGTATCAACGGGAGATGTTATAAACATATAACGGACTTTATATTAGTATAACGGAAAAGTAAATGGAAAAAGGCGGGATGTTACATTACCTACTCCTTAAAAAAAATTTCGTCCCGAAATTTAAGTAGGCGTAGTAGTCGTTGTTTCTTCCTCGAGATCTTGCGTTTCCGAATTCACGAATAGATGAGGATACTTCCTTTGCATTTGATCTTGTCTTTCCCAAGTAAACTCGGGTCCTCTTTTGGCATTCCAACGAACCTTGACAATCGGGATTCGGCTTTGTTTCAATGTCTTGACGGAGGTGTCCACAATTTCAACCGGTTCCTCCACAAAATGAAGTTTGTCATCAATAGTAAGTTCTTCGAGAGGGATGACGATATCGGGTTCGGCAAGACACTTTTTCAAGTTAGATACATGGAAGGTAGGATGAACGGAGTTCAATTGAGGCGGAAGATCTAAACGATAAGCAACGGTTCCAATACGCTCCAAGATTTCGAAAGGACCAATATACCGCGGATTTAGCTTCCCGCGTTTTCCAAAATGGATTACACCTTTCCAAGGTGCGACTTTTAACATTACTCGGTCACCGACTTGAAATTCAAGGTCGTTGCGTCGTTTGTCGGTATAGCTCTTTTGACGACTTCGGGCCGTCCGAAGCCTATCTCGGATTTGAACGATCTTCTCGGTGGTTTCGTGAATGAGTTCGGGTCTGGTGATTTGTACGTCGCCTACTTCGGCCCAACAAAGAGGTGAACGACATTTGCGGCCATATAGTGCTTCAAAAGGTGCGGCTTTAATACTCGCGTGATAACTATTATTGTAAGAGAACTCGGCGAGAGGTAAGTGCTTGTCCCAAGCTTTTCCGAAATCAACCACGCAAGCTCGTAACATGTCTTCTAAGGTTTGAATTGTACGTTCGCTTTGTCCATCGGTTTGAGGATGATATGCGGTGCTCATGTCTAAACGCGTTCCCAATGCCTCTTGTAATGTACGCCAAAATCTAGAAACGAAACGGCCATCTCGGTCGGAGATAATCGATAAAGGTACACCGTGTCGGGCTACGATCTCCTTAATGTAAAGTTGTGCAAGTTTCTCCATTTTGTCCGTTTCTTTCATGGCAAGGAAGTGTGCGGATTTGGTGAGACGGTCAACAATAACCCAAATGGTATCATAACCGCCCGTCGTTTTTGGTAGCTTGGTGATAAAATCCATCGTTATCCTTTCCCACTTCCATTGCGGGATCTCGGGTTGTCGAAGTAGTCCGGACGGTCTTTGGTGTTCGGCTTTGACTTTGGAACATGTCAAACACTTGGAAACATAAGTAGCTACGTCCCTTTTGATGTTCGGCCACCAATATAGTTGTTTAAGGTCGTGGTACATCTTATTGGCACCGGGGTGAATCGAGTATCGTGACTTATGGGCTTCATCTAAAATAAGGCTTCGTAGATCCCCATAACTAGGCACCCAAATTCTTCCGGTGAAATATCGGAGTCCGGTTTCTTTAACTTCGAATCGAGAGGTGAGGACGTTCAAGTGTTCGAGAGAGATGTTTTCATCCTTGAGAGCCTCATCTTGGGCTACCCGAATTTGGCTATTAAGGTTGGTGTGAATGGTGATGTTTAAAGATCGGACACGGAGAGGCACCGCTCTTTCTTTTCGACTTAAGGCATCGGCTACTACATTTGCCTTCCCGGGATGGTAACGAAGCTCGCAATCGTAATCGTTCAAAGTTTCAATCCACCGTCGTTGTCTCATGTTTAGTTGCTTTTGATCGAAAATGTGTTGGAGACTTTTGTGGTCGGTAAAGATAGTACTCTTGGTTCCATAAAGGTAGTGTCTCCACATTTTAAGTGCAAAGACGACGGCTCCGAGTTCGAGATCATGCGTCGTGTAGTTTCGTTCATGAATTTTGAGTTGTCGAGAAGCATAAGCAATGACTTTCGTTCGTTGCATCAATACACACCCAAAACCATGTTTTGAGGCATCGCAATATACAACAAAGTCATCATTGCCTTCGGGAAGTGACAAGATAGGAGCGGTGGTTAGCTTCGTTTTCAAGATTTGGAATGCGGATTCATGTTCGGTCGCCCAAATGAATTTCTTTCCCTTGTGAGTCAATGCGGTTAGAGGACGTGCAACCAAAGAGAAATTTTCGATGAATCTACGATAGTACCCGGCGAGACCCAAAAATTGACGAATGTGAGTAGGAGTAGTAGGAGTCTCCCATTTGCTAATGGCTTCGATTTTCGTTGGATCGACTTTAATTCCTTGATCACTTACAACATGACCAAGAAATTGAACTTCCTTTAACCAAAATTCACACTTGGAGAATTTGGCATAAAGTCGTTCTTGTCTCAAGAGTTCAAGCACAAGTCGGAGATGTTGTTCGTGCTCTTCTTCATTTTTAGAATAGATCAATATATCATCGATGAACACAATAACGAATTTATCGAGATACGGTTTGCACACGCGGTTCATAAGATCCATGAACACCGCCGGTGCGTTAGTGAGACCAAATGGCATTACAAGAAATTCATAACTACCATAACGAGTTCGGAAAGCGGTTTTGGAGACATCTTCCCCCTTAACCCTTAATTGATGATAACCCGAGCGGAGATCGATTTTCGAATATACACAAGACCCTTGTAGTTGATCGAAGAGGTCATCGATGCGAGGAAGAGGATATCGGTTCTTAACCGTCAATTTATTTAGTTCGCGATAATCAATGCACATTCGTAGGGATCCGTCTTTCTTTTTAACAAACAAAATCGGAGCGCCCCAAGGTGAATGGCTAGGTTGGATAAAACCACGATCAAGTAGTTCTTGGATTTGACTTTGCAATTCTTGCATTTCGGATGGAGCAAGTCTATATGGTGCACGTGCTACGGGTGCGGCTCCCGGAATAAGATCGATTTGGAATTCAACCGGTCGATGAGGTGGAAGACCCGGCAATTCGTCGGGAAATACATCGAAGAAGTCACTAACAATTGGCACATCATCGATATGCTTCTCATCGGACTCGACTTTCTTAACGTGGGCAAGGATCGCAAAACAACCCTCACAGAGTAGTTTTCTAACTTTAAGGCACGAAACGAGGTTGAGTCTGGTGCAACTCTTATCGCCATAAACAATCAAAGGTTCACCATTCTCGATAGGAATTCGGATTGCGTTAAGATCACAAAGGATGTGAGATTTCGTTTTGACTAACCAATTCATACCGATTATTACATCAAAGCTTCCTAGTTCCATGGGTATCAAGTCAATTTCAAATTCCTTACCCAAAATGTTTAACGCATACCCCCGGTAATATGTGTCGGCACTTAATAGTTTCCCGTTAGCCACTTCAATGGTATAAGGGGTATCTAATGGAAGAGGTGGAGTGCTAAAAGAATGAGTCAAAGTCTTGGATACAAAGCATTTATCGGCACCCGAATCGAATAAGCAAGAGACATAAGAATTGTTGAGAAGAAACGTACCCGTGACTAGTTCAGCGTCATCCCGGGCTTCCTCGGTGTTGATGTTGAAAGCTCGGCCGCGCGTATTGGGGTTATCTTTCTTCTTTGGGCATGCATTTCTATAATGACCCGTTTGGCCACATTCGTAACAAGTGCCCGTCTTTGGTGCATTGGGCCACCTTCGAGCGACGGGAGTGACACTTTTACAATCGTTGGCCTTATGACCAATTCCTTGGCACCGATGGCAAATTAGCTTACTACATTCGCCAAAGTGATGTTTGTTGCATTTGTTGCAAAAAGGTAGATTCCCGGCATAACCCTTTTTGCCGTCGAAAGTGAAAGATTTCTTGGCAAAGTTGTTGTTGCTTGATTGGGAGGGTTCCCACTTTCTTTTGTTGCCGCCCGATTTATCCTCGGCCTTAGGTGCCGGAACTACGATTTCGTCAACCGTTTCAATTAGTTGGCGAGCCATGTTCATAGCGGCTTGATGAGTAGTGGGTTTGGATGACATCACCCCTTGTTTGATGCTTTTTGGAAGACCGAGCATGTAGAGCTCAATCCTTTGAGATTCAGGGTTAACAAGATTAGGACACATCAAGGATAGTTCGGCGAAGCGTTGATTATAAGCTTTAAGATCGTTTCCGACCGCTTTCAAAGCTCTTAGTTCTTCCTCAAGCTTTCGGGTTTCTTCGCGCGGAAAATATTCAACAATCATCTTTTCCTTTAGATCGGCCCAAGAGAGGGCATGAGCTTCATCGGTACCCACCGATTGAACATAGGTGTTCCACCATGTTAGAGCAATTCCGGAGAAAGTGTGAGTGGAGTATTTGACCTTGTCTTGGTCCCGACAACCGCTTATGCTAAAGACGGCCTCCGTTTGCTCAAACCATCGGGTGAGCACGACCGGTCCCCCGGTTCCATCAAAAGTGTGAGGTTTGCACCCCATGAATGCTTTATAGGAGCATCCCTCGTTTGAGTTTCCGGCTCCATTGTTGTTGTTGTTGTTGTTGTTGTTGTTGTTGTTATGGTTGTTATTATTATTGTTGTTGGATGAGTGACCGGCCATGGCCGCATCTACGGCGGTAGCTATCATCCGTTCGAGAGCTTGTTCGGGAGTTTCATTGCAGCGTACACGACGAGGAGCCATTGTTCCTTCAAGACACAAGAATATCATTGATTAGTATTCTCAATAATACTAACCGTGATATAGAATAAAGATAAAGAGAAGTTTTTCCTCGACTCGCCTTAAATTATTTATGTCATAATGTCGGAACGTTCATATGAGTCACCGTAATATAATCCCGGAAATTATATTACCCTGATTCGTATGTGCATTCGACATCATTTCATATAGTCAAGGTGGCGCGTCAATCAAATTAAACAACGTGAGATTAAGATGAACTAAGAGTAGATACGAGTAGAAGCGTTCGAGTATAAATGCACAAGTAGTCAAGTAATTCCTACTTCAAGTCTATATGCCGGTTGTAGTCTAGACTCACCAATGTACCCTATGACTCGAGGTTGACACCAATGAACTCTAAATCCCTACAACCAACGCTCTGATACCATCTGTAGCGACCCGGCCAAATCGTCATTGACGGCGCCGTCTACTTAGGTCCCGTTACGTGGTCATAAGTCTTTAAAACAACGTTTGACCAAAAGATATGTCGCATTCATTTCAAATGTAAAGGTTGTTCAAGTTTACAAGAATAGTTCCACCACAAGTTACGATACAAAGTTTTAAGTACAAATGAAACTTATGCGACACAATTTAAAAGTATCCAAAAGACGCTCCATGTATGCATATATACTCGACATCCAATGCAAGTATCAAAATAATGAGCGGAAGCATGTATCATGTATCGTTCAAGGACCTGAGAAAAACATAGAAATCTGTCAACGAAAACGTTGGTGAAATCATAGGTTTAAGTAAGTAAGTACAAGTGAACCACAAGATTTGCATCAATGAAATAATAGTAATACATTCCAAAAGTTTGTTTCACGAGCACCCAATTATCAATGCTTAACATTTCCTTCCATTGAACCCCATCACTTAGTGCTAGAACATACACTGTTTCTCGAAAATATATTTCATTCGTAAACGGTAGCGAACCGTTTGAATGAGGGTTTGTCAAACCCATATGGATCCATACAACATAAGTTCTCGCTTACACCCGGCAAGTGTAACTAATGATAATCGAATTGAGGATTTTGTTCTAAACTCGTATGTAGAATGTTTGTTTTCCTGTACTTGTGTTCACTTAGTAAAAGAAATGTTTATGTTTTCTCATCCCAAATGTAAGTTCAAAAAGAGTAAAAGTGGGACTATGATCTCACCTTGAGTGCACGAGTAGTAAAGTACTTCGACAAGTAAACGTGTGCAAAGAACAATGCTAGTCTTGACCTAAACAATAGGTTGTATCAATAACGGTAAACACGATAGGTCAAAGGTGTTCAATTAGTCCTATGGCTCGTTACGACTCAATAATGTAGCATGTGAATCAAGTTGTCATGTTTCATGCAAGATACAAGTATAAAAACAAGTTAGGAAGGTTGCAAAATCATTTGGTTAAGTTTGACAAAAAGTCAAACTTTGGTCGGTCAAAGTCAACGAAAAAGTCAACACGTTCGGGTCGTGTCCCGAACTATTTTTCTGAGGTTTTTAATCATGTATGAGCATGCTAGGACAAGTTACATGTGAATCGGAGGTGCGTAGCATAGCAAACATTATTCGAAATTTGACCAAGTTGGACAGACCCAATCGGCGCGCCGCGCGGGTATATGGCGCGCCGCGCGGGTACCTGTGCAGAGAATCCTGGCAGTTTTTAAGTTTTATGCACGAACCTAACTTCAAACAATCACCATTTACGATCCGCAAACAATCAAGACAAGTACCTTATACCGTTGGGAAGGTAATTTGACGAGGAAAACAACTAAACACATTTCATCAATCAATCTACCTATTACAATAACCAAAACCGCATCTAATGCTTAACATTAACCGCATACAAGTTCATAAATGCAATTCAATGATTCGGGCAACCAATTTACATGAATGATATGCCGTTTCGAAGGTAATCAAGCATACAATCCAACTAAACACTTACCAATAATAATCCATGGCATTCAATGCATCACAAGTCCATTTCAAGTTCATCAAACCCTAACCCAAATTCACCAAAATCACTAATCAAGTTCATGAAGTTTTCTAAGGCAACCTACACATCAAATTGAAGCTAGTGATGCTAGTAACACAATTAAAACATCAACTTTTAACATCTAACAACATATGATCATCCAAAATTCAAGAACAACACACCAAAATTCAAGTTCATGCTAGTTACACTAAAACAACGAGATCGAGCATACAAATTACATACACGACATCACAATGAGCCATAGACACTAACTAACACCATTTCAAGTCAAAAACACGAATTTAGAGAAATCTAGAGTTTTAGAAATGTTACCCAAACGAGATGAAGTTGGTACCAAAATGAAGAGGATGAAGAGAGGATCACGAATATGTAATTTATTTTGTTGTAAGCCTCCTAGATCGGATTTAGATGATGATTGAATGAATTTGGTTTTGAGTGTGTGTTCTTGCTAGAGAGAAAGAGAGAGAGATGGAGGTGGAAATGAATGGGTGAAAGGGGTTGACCCTTTGACCTAGTCAAGGGTTTGATCCCTTGTCAAGTTTAGTCCCTCAACTTTCGTTCGGGTGCGGGAATTACCTAAACGAGATAATTTAAAACGCGTATCAACGGGAGATGTTATAAACATATAACGGACTTTATATTAGTATAACGGAAAAGTAAATGGAAAAAGGCGGGATGTTACAGTGAGATTAATGAATAACATGAGGGTTTTTTATAGGTGTGTTGGGTTTCCTAATCTCACTCAATTTTCTTGGAGATCAAGGATTAGAATTAGGATTAAACTAGGATTATTAACTTAGTGATCAAGTTTATTATTCTTTTTTTTCTTTCCTAAATAGCCGATTTATTTATGTATATACTTATTTTATTTTATTTTTTTATTTTTCGCCACTAATTATTTATTTATGTATTTTATATTATTATTAAGGTTACATTTATTTAAATTACATTTTATTTTAATTATTAGTCCCCAACTTTTATAAATTTTTACTTAATTCTAATTAGTTTTTAAATTTTATAAATGTCACCATTTAATATTATTACATATACTTTATTTTATTAATTTAGTATTAGGGTTAAGGTTTATTATTTAATATTAAATGGTATTAGGGTTGAGCATTTAATGTATAGGGTTAGGTTTAGGGTTTTAAATAATATTATGGTTTGGGTTTTAATTAATAAATTAAAGTATTAATTAAGATCATTAATTAGGAACGGATAACAACCATAACTCAAATATACAAAACAACCTGGTGAAACCCTAAGATCACCAGGAGTGGGTGTGTCACTGACCCTTCTCCCCCATGTCACTTAGTGACACAACTCCCCACTCTAATATACCCCATGTCAGTCTCTCCAATATACCCCATGTCAGTCGCATATGCGACGTAAGTTTACCCCATTTTTTTTCTTTTTGCTTTTTTTTTTCTCAAAGGAATTAATTATTAAATATAATAGAATATTATTTTAACACACTAACTAACACCTTAACTGACATAGGTCACCACTCCCCACTTTTTCTGATTAAACAAGTCACGCCTGACATGTCAAGTGACCTCAGTCACCACTTCCAGTGCTCTAAGGGCATTTTAGTCACTTCAGAACGGAAAAATGAGGGTTGTTATAGTATCCTTGAAAAAATAGGTGCATGTTCAAATCCTTGGGGGGGTCTCAAAAAGTTGTGACTCTGGTATCCATCAATCTGTGCTGGCCAATCAGTTAACGTAAAGCATTCCGGTACGCTTTGCGCGATGGATGCAAGGAGTTTCTTCCTAACGGGTGTGTGAGTGGCAAATGAAAGGATTCGATACCAAAATTGTTGTTTAAAGAAAAAAGGTTTTTGTTGCTCTCTTTGCTGTTGGTTCTTTCTCGAGGTATGTTTTTATTGTACATTATGAATTATGATAGGTTATGTTCTTTGTGTAATTTTGTTAACATTTGTTTGTATTTTTTTCGTCGGTCGCAAATCCTCGCAAATCAACTTGCATCTGCTCTTTGATTCTATTCTTGCTGTGAGTAATTACCATGTTTATTACCATTATCTTTATTTATTTGCTTTTGTTCTTATTTATTTAAATATGTGATTGATTTGCTAACTATGTTTTTTGCATTCCTTGCTTATATTGAAACTTGCATACATGATGTGTTTAGTTATGTGCTTATAGTAACTACAATATTTGCTATATTCTTCTTTGTAACTGCACATATAATGTCATTTAACTGATGGTGGTGAAAGTAGTTGGCATCCTGAGGCACCATCTGTCATACCAAGATAGATGGCTAGAAGGCGTATGCAATTTGTTGTAATAGATCATTCTGCAAGTGTCGAGTGTTCAGTAGTTGGTAATGCTTTTATTTGTTTGTTTGCATTGTTGATTTTCAGTATTTCATCCACCAATTCGGACGATCCGGAAGACACATTTGCTTCCCGAGTCCAACACTTCATTAGAAATTGCTCTCGAAACTATTTAATCTGGTATATAGATAATTCTAAATGTGATTATTATATCGTCTGATTTTGTGTTTTATGGCTATTTTCTAAAATAAAGTGTTGATGGT
The DNA here is from genome assembly GCF_046630445.1 of Rutidosis leptorrhynchoides. NCBI lineage: Eukaryota > Viridiplantae > Streptophyta > Magnoliopsida > Asterales > Asteraceae > Rutidosis > Rutidosis leptorrhynchoides. The sequence goes on from NC_092343.1 coordinate 188,187,360, forward strand.
GGTAGTATTTTTGAACAAACCGAAAATCTAATTGAAAATGTGTAAGAAGAAGCTTTTAGTTGGAAAGATATACTTGAAAAAGTCGTGAAATGGATGGGTGCTTGTGAAGAAGAATGTTGGCTCGAGGAGTATAAACGGTTATTCTACTTTCTTTGTTTTATTATTATTATTATTATTATTATTATTATTATTATTATTATTATTATTATTTTAATACATGGGTTCGGTTAAACGGGTTAAAATGAATCTTAAGCTGCTATGTATGTTATTAGTAATTTGTATGTATTTATGTTATTATTAATAATTTGTAATGATAAGAAGAATTTTACAATTTTATTTAACACAATGATATATCGAACAATTAATGGATTGTAGCTTTATGGCAGAAATAGCTGTCTGAAACCAAGATTTTGAACAAGATTTTCGATATTTATACACATTCGAAATTTCGCAATGCTATACTATTTAATTGTATTTTGATGGTTGAAACTTGTCTTAAAATATCATAAGACCGCGGTTTTTTAACTAGTATATATTTATAGGGTGATGATATATACACAACCAATTTTTACAAATACACAACCAAACATGTTTTACAGTGTTGTACAGTACAACACTGTAAAACATGTTTGATTGTATATTTGTAAAAATTGGTTGTGTATATATCATTACTCATATTTATACCCTTATATTATGAAATAATAATGTTATTAATTCTGATTGGGGATTGTCATGATAAACTAAACAAAAATGATAAGAGGTCAAAGTATATATATATATGATTACTCGTGATAGAAGTTATGATTGTGACATCTGACCATTTTTGTCGGTCAAAAATAATATATGCGAAAATACAATAGTAGTATAAAGACTATTCAACAAATTTTCACAAAAGCGTTCAACGACAAAGAAAACTAACATTTGTAAATTGACAAAGCTATGTACAAAGAATTATACATCTATACTTGTGAATCATATCAATTATCATTTACCACTTATTAAGAGCAAAGCAATATATTTCTTAACTTTTTCCATCCTTATTATCCATGCATAAAAAAATGTAACTTTTCATTTTTCAAAATTTTGAATTTATTAAAACGAGAAATTAAGTAGTCATAGTAAGCAATCTACAACCAAATTTTGAAGTCATTTTAATACAAATAACATGTTATTTCTTCACCTTTATTAATGTTAATTTGTTGGTCTTGTTATAAAAGAAGCTTATTGGTCAACCGACTTCGCTACGGTTGAGGAACGGTTGACTTTTTTGTTATTATTGTTCGTTTGTGCTACTAATGATTAGGTTGATATGTTACTGAAACACATATACATAGAAAAGTTTCAATACAATGTTCAATCTTTTTAAAATGATATACTCCATTGATGAGCTTTATTATTAGCACTCCTAGACTTGACTGCAAGACATCCACAACTTAGCTTCCTATGTACGCACCACTTGTTAATGAACGACAATGTGCTGAATATTTGATTCGTATAACATATTTACAACCTACTAAATGGAAATAAACCTTTATGATAATGCAATTGAATACGGAGAGTTTTACAGTAGGTAATGGTGTATCCAAGAGGATACACGCATAAAAGCATCATTTTTATACCGAAAGAATGGATCGAAAAACATAAAAGATAGCAATTGTGGCAAATTTTATTATTATCCGTCCAGCGCTCAGTCAGGCAGCCCAACGTCATGCGTAATGTGACGACCCGGAAATTTTCGACCAAATTTAAACTTAATCTTTATATAGTTTCGACACGATAAGCAAAGTCTATTAAACCGAGTCTCAAAATTTTTGAACTGTTTCATGAAATCTTTTGACCTTCGACTATTCCCGACGATTCACGAACCATTATGTATATATATATATATATATATATATATATATATATATATATATATATATATATATATATATATATATATATATATATGTGTGTGTGTGTGTGTGTGTGTATATATATATATATATATACACACACACACACACACATATATATATATATATATATATATATATATATATATATTAATTATTATAAATTAAAATATTATATGAGTTAATTAACTATGTAAATAAAATAATATATGATATTAAAATAAATCTACATATATATATATATATATATATATATATATATATATATATATATATATATATATATATAAGGTATATTGAATGTATATTTATATGGTTTCTAATTTATTTAGTAAACGATAATAGCACTAGTTTGTCAGTCGATCGATATTAAGAAAGTTAAATTCAAACTTTTATAATTTTAAAATAAACGGTGATCCGAAAATGAGTTCTATAAATTTTAGGCTTCTTAAAAATGTATTTAGGAACTATTTGTTGAATTTTAAAACTTTTTATATTTTACTTGGAGTTGGGAGTGAATAATTAATGTAATTTTTATTTAATAGTTAATGATCGAATTTTATACCATAATGACCAAAATAAATAAATATAGTTAAGTTAAAAATATGGGATTTTTCTGAACACTTTTATCCGCCACTGATTTCGCACGATACACAGTCCGTGAAAACCGTCGGTAGAATACTCCCAAATCATCCGGCTGCTATACTGTTATTCTAATAATTCATTGATGTTTACTTTATATTATAATATTTATTTATATTTATATTTATGATACTGCATACATATGTATAGATATGGTACCAAGCATATGCATAGATTTCACTCTAACTTAAAACACATCCATCGACCAACCTTCAAACTCCGTCGGCTCCGGTTACCACCACACCACCGGTACTACCATCTAACACACCACCACCTTCAAACCATGAAAACCCACTTCCATCACCTTTGATTACTTTACATCACCACCATCCGTCTACAACCCGGCCATCTTAAACCATTACCATCTTCAACTTTGAACCTCCATAGTTGCAAGATACTATCACGTTTTTTTTTTGTTTCTTTTCTTGAAACCACCACGACACCCATATTAAACCATTGGCCCCAATTACAATTAGGAGCATATTGTTATTTCTTGTTCAGCCACTCAAACCGCCACCACTAGGCCACCCTAATCATCTCTTCTTTTCTTTTCTTTATTTCTGTCAACGAGAGACAACCAAACCGCCATCTCCTTCATCATTTAAACAATCTCATCACCACCAATTGTCACCATCTTTTTCATGTTACTCACTTCGATTACCTTCATCACTTTAAAGCACCATCAAAGAACCACCATTATCATCAACATTAGTCGACCACCTTGAACCACTACTACTTCTTCATCATCTTCGCACCACCACCAAATCCTTACAACAACTACTATCTACTTCTATTGTTATTCGCTACTCCATATATATTTTTTTTTGTTTAAACTGTCGGGAACAACCCACTTAAAACCGCCCTCCATATCTCTATTCCTTCTTCCTTGTTTCTTCTTCGAAAAACTGCAACTGAACTAGTTCTTGTTTTACTACTATTAAATGTATAAGTGTACTTGTTGTTATTCAAAGGAAACTGCTATATTTTTTTATGGCAGGCAAGATTTACCCCACTTGCTTGTTAAACAAAACCATTTTTATTGTATTGAATCTTTGGGCTGTATTCGAGAGCCATTAATTATGATCAGGCTCAGATTGGGCCAACCGTTTTGTTAAAAGAGGAGTTATACTATGGACTTTTATTTGGGCCTATGAGCTACCAGAATTTGGAATTTAGATGTCTTAAAACGAAGCCCATGTTAATCGATTGTTCCTCACGAGTTGAAAAACAAAAATCGTGTGATTGATTGCTTTACTTCGGCTGTTGCTATTAATTAAGAATGATGAATGATGTAATGATGATGGGCACGATGATGATGATGTCGTGATGATAGATATGATGATGAGATATTGATGGTGATGATTCTGTGATTAAAATGGATATTGACGATGATGATGGTATAGATATGTGTATGATTCTGTGATGAACACTATATGATGGGATGATGATGATTTAGCTTAGGAAGATAATTAGATGATGATGTTAATTGAGTTTTGTTTTTAGAAGATGAAGAAAACTTAAATAATACGGGTTATAATAATTTAATGCTATAATTAAAACGGATATGGAGTGATAGAGGAGTGGTTAAGCATGTTTGTGTGGTTTGAGAGGTCTTGGGTTCGAGCCTCGTATGGGGTATTTTTTTTAGAAAAGCTTCTTAGAGGGTATACACTCTTATTTTACTTATTATTATTATTATTATTATTATTATTATTATTATTATTATTATTATTATTATTATTATTATTATTATTATTATTATTATTATTATTATTATTATTATTATTATTATTATCATCATCATCATCATCATTATTATTGTTGCTATTAATATTGTTGTTAATATTATTATAAATCGTAACCTTAATAATAATATAATGATATTTGTGTAAAAAAAACTGAAATTTACTATGTTATGATGACCATATGGATATAAAAGGTTATAAAAATATTAACACGATGCATAGAAGTATATGTATATAAAAGATTAGGAATACCGATATTATTATGAAAACAATTAATATTATCATTTTTATTATTTTATTATTATTATTACTAGAATTATAAATATAAAGATTATAGATACAAATTTTATTTCGAAAATGATTAAATTATAATTTATATTAATTATTAAGTTTATTACTAATATCACTGTCGTGATTATTAATATTATTATATTTATCACTAATAAAATTATTAATGTTATTATTTTATTAGTAATATTAAGAAATATCAATATTATCATTTTACCATTACAAATATTATTTTAGTATTATTACAATTACTAGTTTCAACAAATAAATGATATATATATATATATATATATATATATATATATATATATATATATATATATATATATATATATATATATATATATATATATATATATATATATATATATATTTACATAACTTAACCATATTAATACTTTTATTTATTTTCAATATATAAAATGAATACATTTAATTAAATAATGAAATATATATGAATTATTAATATAAAAATTATATCACTAATAATAATATATATATATTTATTCGAGTACAAGAATATGTTTTAATACATATATGAATAATATAGGTTCGTGAATCCGAGTCCAACCCTGCATTGTTCAATGTCGTCATATGTATTTTTACTACAAAATACAGAATCGTGAGTTTCATTATTCCCTTTTTAAATGCTTTCGCAATATTTACTTTTGGGACTGAGAATACATGCGCTGTTTTTATAACTGTTTTACTAAATACTCTTGAGATATATTTTGAACTGAGAATACATGAACTGCGTTTGATAAACGTTTGACGAAACAGACACAAATATTCAAAACTACATTCTATGATAGAATTATTTGGATTCAGAGGTTCGATTTCTATAAAGATTGTATTATCGACCATCGGTGAGATGATTTCATCATTGCACTACGCGTTAGCTACCGATTTGGTTCGAATTTTGTAGTTAGTAACGGTGATATGATTTTGTCATTGCACTACGCATTAGCTACCGTTTTAACTACCCTCGGTGAGATGATTTCGCATTGCACTACGCGTTAGCTACCATTGTATTATATTTTATTGGATTTTGTAGTTAGTAACGGTGAGATGATTTTGTCATTGCACTACGCATTAGCTACCGTTTTAACTACCCTCGGTGAGATGATTTTGCATTGCACTACGCACTAGCTACCGTTGTAAAATTATGTTGTAATAACTACCACGGTGAGATGATTTTGTCATTGCATTATGCATTAGCTACCGTTTTAACTACCCTCGGTGAGATGATTTTGCATTGCACTACGCACTAGCTACCATTGTAAAATTATGTTGTATTAACTACCACTGTGATATGATTTTGTCATTGCACTACGCATTAGCTACCGTTGGTGAGTTGTTTGAAAGGTTCCGGTGTTCTTCATATGAATGATTTTACAGCAGTGAGCAGACTTGCACAGATTGTTTTCTAAATATGAGTATCTTGTGGTCTATTAAAATATTGGAAATGATTATTTATGATAAACTAATGAACTCACCAACCTTTTGGTTGACACTTTAAAGCATGTTTATTCTCAGGTATTAAAGAAATCTTTCACTGTGCATTAGCTCATTTTAAGGATATTACTTGGAGTCATTCATGGCATATTTCGAAAGACGTTGCATTCGAGTCGTTGAGTTCATCAAGATTATTATTAACTCAAATATAGTTGGATGTATTATGAAATGGTATGCATGCCGTCAACGTTAAATGTAAAGAAAGTTTGTCTTTTAAAAACGAATGCAATGTTTGAAAAATGTATTATATAGAGGTCAAATACCTCGCGATGAAATCAACTATTGTGAATCATTTATAATGTATATGAACGGGGCATTTCAGTTGGTATCAGAGCGGTGGTCTTAGCGAACCAGGTCTTGCATTAGTGTGTCTAACTGATAGTTGTTTAGATGCATTAGTGAGTCTGGACTTCGACTGTGTCTGCATGTCAAAAGTTTTGCTTATCATTTTGTGTCGAAAATTACTTGCTGTTCATTCCTAGTCTAGACACATCTTACTGCATTGATTGCATGAATAGTGTAGAGACAAAATTCATATCTTAGCGTATCTGCTAATTCATATCTTAGCGTATCTGTTACTGTAAACTTTGCCTGATATATTCTGTAAATTTCTCCATAATCTACTAAATCTTTTGTTCTATATATATAGATATTCTATGTAATTAGAATATCATCCGGTATCCGAAAATTATTTCATATCGAAAAATCCGTTATTCAATCGTACTAAATGGAACTCGCCACTAGTTCAAGTTCTTCAAAATCCGACACCTATTCCGATATGGATGTTCACCTAAGCTCCGAAAGCAGCATCACCAGAATGAATCAACCAATAATCCATCCCAAATTCATCTGATGGATTTGTAGTCGACCTAATCAATGGAGACGAGTAGAAGGCGATCCTTTCCACCAACCGAATTCACCTCTTGGTGAAGAACCTGAAACACTTACCGGTGAACCTATCCGAAACACCATATCTACATTCATTCCAGGATATCTCGCAATGATTATATGATATCCCAAATTTTGAACCTTATTCATCCGCTTGTTCCAACCGACAATCATCCCGGTGTAATAGAAGAAGTCAACGAGCTTCGCACCCGAGTTGTAGCCTTGGAAAATATGTTGCAAAACGTACCAGCTTCATCAACATCACCGGCACCAACAGTACCATCAGTAACAGCACCCGTACCATCAACAATCCATGCCTCAACATCTCATTCTGTACCTCGAGTATAATCATCATTCTACATATCGTTCTACATCAATTATCTTCGTTCTTCATGGCGATTATGTAATCTCTAATATTTTATAGATTATATATTATTGTTGCAACGGTAAATCAAATGAGTTTAATATCAGATTAACTCATTAAATCTATGATTACCTCTGAAGAAAATATATATGTATATATGTTTTCATAAAGATTGTAATTACAAATTCTTTCGTACAAACTGTTAATGGTGAAAATAATTTAACAGGTACGTAATACCCGAGGAAATATTTAACTTTCATATTAACATGTTATACTGTACATTCTTTCAATCTGATTTAACAGTCATTTACTATCCTACTTACATCCACTGATATACGTATTCGTTCACTGCAGAATAACCATTTTCATTAAATTTCATATTTGGATTTTGACCTATCAGAATCCAACAAGTGGCATAATGAAGAAAACATTGGACAAAAATAAAATTTATTAGAAATAAACGAATTAACTATGAGAAATTCTGTTAAGAAACCACGCTAAAAAAATCCTAGCTAACTGTTCCTAGCTAACTGCTAATTCCTTATTACATTTATTTATCACAATTTATTTATTGCAATTTTAATTCTCACAATTTTATTTATCGTCATTTAATTTATGTTATTTATTTTACGCACTTTAAATATCGGGACACGTATACAATGTTTTGACATATCATATCGACGTCATCTATATATATTATTTGGAATAACCATAGACACTCTATATGCGGTAATACTTGAGTTAGCTATACAGGGTTGAGGTTGATTCTCAAATAATATATATACTTTGAGTTGTGATCGAGTCTGAGACATGTATATAACGGGTCATGACACGTATTAATTAATTCGAATATTATATATTAAACTATATATGAATTATTGAATTGTTAACTGTAGACTACTAACTGTGGACTACCAACATTGGACAATTAAAATGAATTAAAATATTGATTATAACATATGAAACTAAACAACTCTTCAAGTTTGCCACTTGATTTCATCTTAAACCTCATTTGTATCTTGACAATTACAATCTGCGTTCAAACCTTTCTTAATTCTTGAAAACACCTCAATCGAGGGGATGAACCAACCGCACTTCATCTACGAAAGGAAAGATTCATGTATATAATGCACCTGAAAAACTCTAGAAAACTGAGTAAACGTTTAACACGTATCTGTGCTAGCTCCTTTGGCGTTGTTATTACCGAAGATAACTTTACAATTCCTTTTCAAATTAGCCAATTTTGTCACAGCTCCAGCAAATCAACATCGACTTTTCATTCGAAAAAGTCTTATTATAACTTTGATATATACGTTTGCCTTTCGTTATCGTTACCGGAGAACTATATTCCACCGCATTATGCGTAAACTTATCTGCAACATCGTTACTCATTGACTTAAGTCTCTCCGAAAAACCATTTTATTTATTCATTAAAACTCTATCATATATTTATCCGCATCTTGTAACAAGAATTGCCATATCAATTACTGAGAATTAGCAATCAGTATTTTGAATCTCGCAACATTTCTACATCAACAGTTATATGTATACATATAACATTTATCTCTTAGAACTATGATATTCCATTCTGAAATTTCGAAAAGCACCTAGTTTAAGAATCAGTTTTCTAAAATTTGGAAAGTGCTGATGAAGCAGCAAAAACTGTAAACGACTTTAACAGTTTAAAGTTTGATGATAAAGAATAGTATGTTGGCAAAGCTCAGAAAAGTTGAAACTTGAAAACGGATTGAGAAAACCATGAAGGAGGCTGTGGACGAATCACAAGGACTAAACCTGCCCTCAAAAGAATTCAAATGATTCTGCATCTGCTGAAGTTATTAAAGAATACCTTGCTACTAACTCTAAACTCTTACGGACAAATTTTCTTCATCATCCTTCGATATTAGAAATTCTAAGATATCATCGTATCTTTCATTATAAATATCCTCGATATTTCTGAAGATATTTTCATAGATATTCTTATCTGAAATCATTTATCTCTTCGCGTTATCAGTATTACATCAGAAAGGAAACTATTTTAGTTTCTAAATTCTGAAAAATTCGAACTTAAAATATGAATGTTATTGAAGTAGTTTTGGGAGCTGAAGCATGAGTTAGTATAATATAATGACACTTGATCAACGTGATTATATTATAGTAAGTCATGCTGAGTTTCTAATGGAACGTGATGATTCACAGATTATAACGTCATCATGTGCCATGTTACACGACTCTTACATTCAATCTAATCTCTAAACATATCAAGAACATATTATCTTGATAGTTCTATCATTTCCTTTGAATTCAGGAAATCAACCGTGACTACGTCACCGGTTAAGACGAACCTGCATTTAATCATTTCACTCTTTTGTGATAGCTTCACTCGTACTCTTTACATAAATGAATCATTTTATCCATATTACTTTTATCCATATTACTCACTAATGATAAAAACTCTAATTTCTAGCTCGTATGCGTCATGAAAACATACTTATTGTCAGTCATGACCATCCTAATCAAATTTCGGGACGAAATTTATTTAACGGGTAGGTACTGTGACGACCCAGAAATTTTTGACAAAATTTAAACTTAATCTTTATATAGTTTCGACACGATAAGCAAAGTCTGTTAAACCGAGTCTCAAAATTTTTGAACTGTTTCATGAAATCTTTTGACCTTCGACTATTCCTGACGATTCACGAACCATTATGTGTAAATATATATATATATATATATATATATATATATATATATATATATATATATATATATATATATATATATATATATATTAATTATTATAAATTAAAATATTATATGAGTTAATTAACTATGTAAATAAAATAATATATGATATTAAAATAAATCTACATATATATATATATATATACATATATATATATATATATATATATATATATATATATATATATATATATATATATATATATATATATATATATATATATATATATATATATATATATATATATATATATATATGTAAGGTATATTGAATGTATATTTATATGATTTCGAATTTATTTAGTAAACGATAATAGCACTCGTTTGTCAGTCGATCGATATTAAGCAAGTTAAATTCAAACTTTTATAATTTTAAAATAAACGGTGATTCGAAAATGAGTTCTATAAATTTTAGGCTTCTTAAAAATGTATTTAGAACTATTTGTTGAATTTTAAAACTTTTTATATTTTACTTGGGGTTGGGAGTGAATAATTAATGTAATTTTTATTTAATAGTTAATGATCGAATTTTATACCATAATGACCAAAATAAATAAATATAGTTAAGTTAAAAATATGGGATTTTTCTGAACACTTTTATCCGCCACTGATTTCGCACGATACACAGTCCGTGAAAACCGTCGGTAGAATACTCCCAAATCATCCGGCTGCTATACTGTTATTCTAATAATTCATTGATGTTTACTTTATATTATAATATTTATTTATATTTATATTTATGATACTGCATTCATATGTATAGATATGGTACCAAGCATATGCATAGATTTCACTCTAACGTAAAACACATCCATCGACCAACCTTCAAACTCCGTCGGCTTCGGTTACCACCACACCACCGGTACCACCATCTAACACACCACCACCTTCAAACCATGAAAACCCACTTCCATCACATTTGATTACTTTACATCACCACCATTCGTCTACAACCCGGCCATCTTAAACCATTACCATATTTAACTTTGAACCTCCATAGTTGCAAGATACTATCTCCTTTTTGTTTTGTTTCTTTTCTTGAAACCACCACGACTCCCATATTAAACCATTGGCCCCAATTACAATTAGGAGCATATTGTTATTTCTTGTTCAGCCACTCAAACCGCCACCACTAGGCCACCCTAATCATCTCTTCTTTTCTTTTCTTTATTTCTATCAACGAGGGACAACCAAACTGCCATCTCCTTCATCATTTAAACAATCTCATCACCACCGATTGTCACCATCTTTTTCATGTTACTCACTTCGATTACCTTCATCACTTTAAAGCACCATCAAAGAACCACCATTATCATCAACATTAGTCAACCACCTTGAACCACTAATACTTCTTCATCATCTTCGCACCACCACCAAATCCTTACAACAACTACTATCTACTTCTATTGTTATTCGCTACTCCATCTATATTTTTTTTGTTCAAACTGTCGGGAACAACCCACTTAAAACTGCCTTCCATATCTCTCTTCGTTCTTCCTAGTTTCTTCTTCAAAAAACTGCAACTAAACTAGTTCCTGTTTTACTACTATTAAATGTATACGTGTACTTGTTGTTATTCAAAGGAAACTGCTATATTTTTTTTATGGCAGACAAGATTTACCCCACTTGCTTTTTAAACAAAACCATTTTTATTGTATTGAATCTTTGGGCTGTATTCGAGAGCCATTAATTATGATTGGGCTCAGATTGGGCCAACAGTTTTGTTAAAAGAGGAGTTATACTATGGACTTTTATTTGGGCCTATGAGCTACCAGAATTTGGAATTTAGATGTCTTAAAACGAAGCCCATGTTAATCGATTGTTCCTCAAGAGTTGAAAAACAAAAATCAGGTGATCGATTGCTTTACTTCGGCCATTGCTATTAATTAAGAATGATGAATGATGTAATGATGATGGGCACGATGATGATGATGTCGTGATGATAGATATGATGATGAGATATTGATGGTGATGATTCTGTGATTAAAATGAATATTGACGATGATGATGGTATAGATATGTGTATGATTCTGTGATGAACACTATATGATGAGATGATGATGATTTAGCTTAGGAAGATAATTATATGATGATGTTAATTGGGTTTTGTTTTTAGAAGATGAAGAAAACTTAAATAATACGGGTTATAATAATTTAATTCTATTATTAAAATGGATATGGAGTGACAGAGGAGTGGTTAAGCATGTTTGTGTGGTTTGAGAGGTCGTGGGTTCGAGCATCGTCTGGGGCATTCTTTTTAGAAAAGCTTCTTAGAGGGTATACACTCTTATTTTACTTATTATTATTATTATTATAATTATTATTATTATTATTATTATTATTATTATTATTATTATTATTATTATTATTATTATTATTATTATTATTATTTTTATTATTATTATTATTATTAATTATTATTATTATAATTATTATTATTATTATTATTATTATTATTATTATTATTATTATTATTATTATTATTATTATTATTATTATTATTATTATTATTATTATTATTATTATTATCATCATCATCATCATTATTATTGTTGCTATTAATATTGTTGTTAATATTATTATAAATCGTAACCTTAATAATAATATAATGATATTTGTGTAGAAAAAAAAATGAAATTTACTATGTTATGATGACCATATGGATATAAAAGGTTATAAAAATATTAACACCATGCATAGAAGTATATGTATATAAAAGATTAGGAATACCGATATTATTATGAAAACTATTAATATTATCATTTTTATTATTTTATTATTATTATTACTAGAATTATAAATATAAAGATTATAGATACAAATTTTATTTCGAAAATGATTAAATTATAATTTAAATAAATTATTAAGTTTATTACTAATATCACTGTCGTTATTATTAATATTATTATATTTATCACTAATAGAATTATTAACGTTATTATTTTATTAGTAATATTAAGAAATCTCAATATTATCATTTTACCATTACAAATATTATTTTAGTATTATTACAATTACTAGTTTCAACAAACAAATGATATATATATATATATATATAAATATATTTACATAACTTAACCATATTAATACTTTTATTTATTTTCAATATATAAAATGAATACATTTAATTAAATAATGAAATATATATAAATTATTAATATAAAAATTATATCACTAATAATAATATATATATTTATTCGAGCACAAGAATATGTTTTAATACGTATATGAATAATATAGGTTCGTGAATCCGAGGCCAACCCTGCATTGTTCAATGTTGTCATATGTATTTTTACTACAAAATACAGAATCGTGAGTTTCATTATTCCCTTTTAAATGCTTTCGCAATATATACTTTTGGGACTGAGAATACATGCACTGTTTTTATAACTGTTTTACTAAATACTCTTGAAATATATTTTGAACTGAGAATACATGAACTGTGTTTGATAAATGTTTGAATAAATAGACACAAATATTCAAAACTACATTCTATGATAGAATTATTTGGATTCAGAGGTTCAATTTCTATAAAGATTGTATTATCGACCATCGGTGAGATGATTTCGTCATTGCACTACGCGTTAGCTACCGATTTGGTTCGAATTTTGTAGTTAGTAACGGTGAGATGATTTTGTCATTGCACTACGCATTAGCTACCATTTTAACTACCCTCGGTGAGATAATTTTTCATTGCACTACGCGTTAGCTACCGTTGTATTATATTGTATTGGATTTTGTAGTTAGTAACGGTGAAATGATTTTGTCATTGCACTACGCATTAGCTACCGTTTTAACTACCCTCGGTGAGATGATTTTGCATTGCACTACGCACTAGCTACCGTTGTAAAATTATGTTGTATTAACTACCACGGTGAGATGATTTTGTCATTGCACTATACATTAGCTACCGTTTTAACTACCCTCGATGAGATGATTTTGCATTGCTCTACGCACTAGCTACCGTTGTATTAACTACCACGGTGAGATGATTTTTTCATTGCACTACGCATTAGCTACCGTTGGTGAGTTGTTTGAAAGGTTCCGGTGTTTTTCATATGAATGATTTTACAGCAGTGAGCAGACCTGCACAGATTGTTTTCTAAATATGAGTATCTTGTGGTCTATTAAAATATCGGAAATGATTATTTATGATAAACTAATGAACTCACCAACCTTTTGGTTAACACTTTAAAGCATGTTTATTCTCAGGTATTAAAGAATTCTTCCGCTGTGCATTAGCTCATTTTAAGGATATTAATTGGAGTCATTAATGGCATATTTCGAAAGATGTTGCATTCGAGTCGTTGAGTTCATCGAGAGTATTATTAAGTAAAATATAGTTGGATGTATTATGAAATGGTATGCATGCCGTCAACTTTAAATGTAAAGAAATTTTGTCTTTTAAAAACGAATGCAATGTTTGAAAGATGTATTATATAGAGGTCAAATACCTCGCGATGAAATCAACTATTGTGAATCGTTTATAATGTATATGAACGGGGCATTTCACGTAATCCCAGCAGGCAGCTTCTGTGCTTAAGCCCTTTGATTAAGCGCATGAGCGGCAAGCAGTCTGGTCAGCCCACGCCAAAGGCGGTTCCGGATATATCGCATAACTGTATTAATCAGCGTTTGGCACGTGTTCCCGAGAATTTCGTACATTCTACGCCTATAAATAGACCCCCTTGCGTTACCACATTTCAGAGTTCAGTCACTTGTCAGAGAGTACACTTTCTCTCTCACATAGTACTTTCTTACTCTAGAACTTTAACCACTTAGCAACAGAATGCTACACGGACCAACTTCAGCTTGGTCCAAAGACTGATAAGGCCACCCCACGAAATTTTCATTCGTGTTCCGGGTCTGCATGGATTCTTTCCCGAGGGCAAACATCATTCGACAACCAATCGCTCAACGCTAGGCAGTTAAATTATTGTACTGGTACCTTTCACCCGCTAGACAAAAAATAGTACCAACAGTAGGATTAAAGGAAAGTTCAAAGTCCAAACAGAAACACATAATCCAACATAGCCAAATAATGGTCACTTGCCTATAATGAACCTTAATAAATGTAGACATAAAAGTACTTGTACATCGTAATTGCATTTATCATGATATGATCGAATTATTAACTCTTATATTAAAATGGGGACGTGAAACAAACCCCAGAAAATGAAGAATCAACGTAACCGACTAAACTTGCATCCAATCCAATCAAATTAAAATTAGGGATTTTATGCTATAATTTATAAAGAAATTACTGAATAGAAACTCTTGTTGGTGGTAGTTCTTTGTAGTTTTTGGAATTGATAGTCTTGTTGGTGATGTGGTGTCTATTACAATCGCCTAAATTTATTCAGTGGCTTGTTACACTGGAAAAATAACTAAGAGCACGGAATACATTTGATGCGTGATTATGACTTTAAAAACGTATTTTCAAAAAAGCTTTCATCAGTCAATGCATCTGAACAGAACCCCCCAAATTGTAACAGCAAAGTCCAGAAAACAAAGTATAGAACTCAAGATATAAGAACACAAATGATAAAGAATTTAAATTCTAATTGTTAAAGATATCACCACAATCAGAGATCTATAATTATTCCAAACTCTCGATTACATCTGATAAAGATTACACCACAACTTTAAAATCAAAAATGAAAATTTGAGTTTTTACCACAATGTTTGATAAAGCAACACCACAAATACAAATAAACAAACCACTCCTAGTCGCCGGAATCAAGATTCGTAAAGACGCAGAAATTTTAGTAAATAGTTAAGATCTCTTAAACTTTCTTTCATTCATTAACCAAGTTTTTCATTAAGCATAAAAGCTATTTTCTAGATAAGACAAATGCATTAAAAGGAAAAAGAAACAAAAGAGCAAATAATTACGAGTCATCAATAAGAATAAAGGACAAAATCTGCAAAGTCTGCTATTTTGTTGTGTTCCTCCAATGATAAAAAACAACCAATGATAGATGAGAATCTTCTTTGAATAGCCAAACAATCTAGAACAGCCACACACACGTGTTAAGCACATGACTTGACCTAGTTATTGAAAAGCATATGTTAAAACTTTAAGTCGCATCAACAAGCTGGCCCTTCATAAATAAAATAGCATCTTCTGTTGGTTGAACTAAGGTTCTTCTGCTCGTTAAATATAATTCTACTGCTGATTGAACTAGATTGAACTACAAAGTAAAACTTCTGTTACCTCGTCTGTTGACTCGTTTGTTAACTCATCTACTGACTCGTCTACTGAGTGAATTAAAGTTATGGTGGTTTAACTAAAGTTCTTCTGCTAACTCTTCTTTATAGCTGGCTTGCCTTCAACTATCAAAAATTCTTCTTAACCCCTGAACTTCCTGAAGTGGCTCCTAAGACACTTAAGTAATGAGAAAGAGATTGTAGCATGGGCATTGCTTGGCCTAATTCGTGTGTAACATATCTTGAGCTTGTGCTGGTTGCATTGCTCAGCTCACCCGCATCATTATCTCACTCTAAAAAGGAGCTTGACCTCAAGTTCTCGAGGTTGTCCTCTTCCAAGTACGACATCAGATCACCAACGTTGAAAGTGATATATACAGCAGTATCACCAGGAAGCTCGACTTTGTAAGAACTATCACCAAGTTTTTCCAATACCTTGAAAGGACCCTTAGATCTTTTAATCAACTTGTTCTTTCTTTTTTCTAGGAATCTTTCCTTTCTTAGATGAATTGTAACAAAATAACCTAGAGTAAAAGTGAGCTGCTTTTTTGTGCTGGTTAGCCTTGACCTTTTTTTTTTGCTCATTACCTTTCTTGATTTTGGCCCTCACCTGCTCGTGCAACTTCTTTATTTCTTTTGCCTTTTTCCTTTGCATCAACACTTCTCTTAGGATCAATTGCAAAAGGAACCAGATCAATGGGGGTGGATGGGTTTACACCAAAGCAGATTTCAAACGGTGATTTTTTCGTTGAGTAATTAGGCACTTTGTTAAAAGCAAAATCAGCATGTGCAAGCTTCAGATCCTACTCCTGCAAACTTTTCTTTATAGGTGTTATCAACAACATTACCAATGTTCTATTGGTCGCCTAAGTCTGGCCATCAGTTTGGGGATGGTGAGAAGTATTGAATAAAAGCTTAGTACCAACCAGCTTACATAACGTCTTCCAAAAATAACTTAAAATTTTTGTATCCCGATAAGATACAATGGTCTTGGGAACTCTATGAATACAAACAATCTCTTTATAAAAGAAGGCTGCAACAATTAGTAGCATCATTGGTTTTTTTGCAGGCTATGAAATGAGCCATTTTTGTATATCTGCCAACAACAACCATAATAGAGTCTCCTCGCCGAGTTCTTGGTAAGGCAACAATGAAATCCATGATTAGATCTTCCCAAGGCTGGTTAGGAATAGGAAGAAGAGTGTAAAAACCTTGTGAAAAACTTATTTAGCTTGAAAGCAGGTATCAAAATGATTAATCACAGCTTTAACGTCTTTAGCAATTGGAGTTTGTATGGATGAGGATACTTTTTTTAACCAGCCCAAGTTTTTCCACCATGTGAGTTGATGCTGCGTTAGCACAACTACCACCATCAACAATCAAGCTGTGTACTTTGCCATTAATTGTGCACCTTGAATGAAAGATGTTTTCGCGCTGGCAATCTTCAGTAGCTTATGCTGATTACATTACTCTATGAATCATCATATGTAGTGACCCGAACTTTTTCATGTTTATATATATTAAATGAAGTTGATATTTACATTATTAAATGTTTCCAACATGTTAAACAATCAAACTTGTTAAGACTTGATTATTTGAAATAGATTTCATGTAGACAATTGACCACCCAAGTTGACTGGCGATTCACGAACGTTAAAACTTGTAAAAACTATATGATGATATATATATGGATATGTATATAGCTAACACGATATTATGAAAAGTAAGTATCTCACTAGGTATATTAACAATGAGTTATATACATAAAATGAGACTATTGAATTATGAAACTCGAAATGATATATATAACGATTATCGTTATAGCAACGTCTTACTAAATACATATGTATTATATTAAGATATATTCATTGTTGGTGATTTGTGTCACCAATATGATTTAAGTGTAATGAGATTAATTTGTTAACCAAAATAACCTTGATAAATATCGAACAAGTTTGGGAAAGTGTGGAGTGCACACTTGTTTGAACTTATCTTGATTATGACGGGGGTTCGGGGTCAGCTCGGAGATTTTTTTGTTTGGGTTAATATCGCTTTATTAAAAATGTGTTAAAATTTGTTTTAAAGCTTTCAACAATATTAAATGAGATCGTTAACTTAAAGCTCTCAAAAACAACACTTACATGTAACGACTAACAATGACTTAACGACTCAGTTAAAATGAATATACATGTAGTGTATTAAGATGTATTAGTACACTTTTGAAAGACTTCAAGACATATATCAAAGTACTTCTACTTAGCAAAAATGCTTACAATTACATTTTCATTCATTTTCATCAACAATTCTACTCGTAGTCATTCAGTATTCGTACCCGTATTATACACAACTTCTAGACGTACTTACTATGAGTATATACTAATAGGAACTAGCATGGAATTCCACTCTTGATTATGTCATGCATGACTAATCAAATTTAACTTCTACCATGAACTAGTTAACTAACTAGAGCTCCTTTTAACTCCACTCACCACTCATCATTCACCACTCACCAATCAATCCATTTCACTTCTAATTCTCTTTCTAATTCTCTCTAAACACACACACACACACACACTCTTAGGAATGAAATTTTCAGTAAACTAATCATCATCTTCATCAAAAATTACTTCAATAATCAAGCTATAATCATCATAGGAAGAACACTTCAAGAACACTTCGAAAATCCTTTCAAGTTTGCTAGTTTACTTTCAATCTTGCAAATCCATTCCAGGTAATCATCTAAGATCAAGAAACCTTTGTTAATTACAGTAGGTTATATTTATTATTCAAGATAATATTCATATCCAAACTTTGATTCGATTTCTATAACTATAAACCATCTTAATTCGAGTGATAATCTTAATTGAACTTGTTTTCGTGTCATGATTCTACTTCAAGAACTTTCAAGCCATCCAAGAATCCTTTGAAGCTAGATGAATTTTTTTCACTTCCAGTAGGTTTACCTTCTAAACTTGAGGTAGTAATGATGTTCTTAACATCATCTGATTCATATATATAAAACTATTTTATTCGAAGATTATAACATGTAATCACTAGAACATAGTTTAGTTAACTCTAAACTTGTTTGCAAACAAAGTTAATCCTTCTAACTTAACTTTTAAAATCAACTAAATGCATGTTCTATATCTATATGATATGCTAACTTAATGATTTAAAATCTGGAAACACGAAGAACATCGAAAAACCGGGTATACGCCGTCGTAGTAAAACCGGTGGCTGTTTTAGTTTGAATAATTAAAACCAATGATAAACTTTGATTTAAAAGCTATTCTCCTGAGAAAATGATTTTTATTCTGAACATGAATCTATATCCAAAAATCATGGTTAAACTCAAAGTGAAAGTATGTTTTCCAAAATGGTCACCTAGACGTCGTTCTTTCGACTGAAATGACTACCTTTACAAAAATGACTTGTAACCTGTATTTCCAACTATAAACTTATACTTTTTCTATTTAGATTCATAAACTTAAGTTAAGTATGAAACCATAGCAACTTGAATCAATAAAAACGGATTTAAAACGAAGAAGTTATGGGTAAAACAAGATTGGATAATTTTGCTTGTTGTAGCTACGTGAAATTTGTAACAAATCTATACAAATCATAACTTAACCAACTTATGAAATGTCCCATTCATATTGATTATAAATGTTCCATATTAATTGATTTCGTTGCGAGGTTTTGACCTCTATAAGAGACGTTTTTCAAAGACTGCATTCGATTTTTAAAACAACCATAACCTTTATTTTATCGATAAAGGTTTAAAATATTACGATGATTATCAAATAATGATAATCAAAATATAGCGTTCACACAAGACCATTACATAATGATTTACAATAATATTACACAACAATATATGTCTTCGAATGCAGTTTTCAAACAATATTATACAAGCATGGACTCCAAATCTTGTCCTTAATTTAGTATGCAACATCGGAAGCTCTTAACAATTACCTGAGAATAAACATGCTTAAAACGTCAACAAAAATATTGGTGAGTTATAGGTTTAACCTATATATTTATCAATCGTAATAACAGACCACAAGATTTCATATTTCCATTTTTCGTAAACATCATCCCATACATAGAGATAAAAATCATTCATATGGTGTACACCTGATAACCGACATTAACAAGATGCATATAAGAATATCCCCTATCATTCCGGGACATCCATCGGACATGATAAAAAAAACTCGAAGTACTAAAGCATCCGCTACAACGGATGGGGTTTGTTGGGCCCAATAGATCTATCTTTAGGATTCGTGTCCATTAGTAGACTGGTTTACTAATTCTTAGGTTACCAAGCAAAAAAGGGCATATTCGGCTTCGATCATTCAACCATAGAAAGTAGTTTCATGTACTTGTGTCTTTTTTGTAAAACATTTATAAAGCTGCATGTATTCTCATCCCAAAAATATTAGATTTTAAAAGTGGGACTATAACTCACTTTCACAGATTTTTACTTCGTCGGGAAGTAAGACTTGGCCACGGGTTGATTCACGAACCTATAACAAATATGTACATATATATAACAATATGATCAAAATATATTTACAACATTTTTATTGCGTTTTAATGATTTGAGTTTGTTAAGTCAGCAGTCCTCGTTAGTAACCTACAGCTAGTTGTCCACAGTTAGATGTACAGAAATAAAGCAATATATATTATCTCGAATCAATCCACAACCCAGTGTCTACAAGTCTCAGACTCGATCACAACTTAAAGTATATATATTAATTTGGAATCAACCTCAACTCTGTATAGCTAACTTCAGCATTACTGCATATAGAGTATGGTTGTTCCAAATAATATATATAGATGGGTCGATATGATATGTCAAATCATTGTATTCGTGTCCATGGTATCCCAAGATTACATAATATATGTTAGAATACATGTATAATATATTACAAGTTAGTTAAGTTATGATTTGTATAGATTTGTTACAATTTTCACGTAGCTACAACAAGCAAAATTATCCAATCTTGTTTTACCCATAACTTCTTCGTTTTAAATCCGTTTTGAGTGATTCAAGTTTCTATGGTTTCATATTGAACTTAATTTTACGAATCTAAATAGAAAAAGTATAAGTTTATAGTCGTAAATACAGGTTACAAGTCATTTTTGTAAAGGTAGTCATTTAAATCGAAAGAACGACGTCTAGATGACCATTTTGGAAAACATACTTCCACTTTGAGTTTAACCATGATTTTTGGATATAGTTTCATGTTTATAAGAAAAATCATTTTCCCAGAATAATAGCTTTTAAATCAAAGTTTATCATAGTTTTTAATTATCCAAACCAAAACAGCCCCCGGTTTTACTACGGCGGCGTATATCCGGTTTTACGGTGTTCTTCGTGTTTTCAGGTTTTAAATCATTAAGTTAGCATATAATATAGATATATAACATGTGTTTAGTTGATTTTAAAAGTTAAGTTAGAAGGATTAACTTTATTTAAGAACAAGTTTAGAATATACTAAACTATGTTCTAGTGATTACAAATTTAAATCTTCGAATAAGATAGTTATATATATATGAATCTAATGATGTTATGAACATAATTACTACCTCAAGTTTAGTAGGTAAACCTACTGGAAGTGACAAGAAATGATCTAGCTTCAAAGGATCTTGGATGGCTTGAAAGTTCTTGAAGTAGGATCATGACACAAAAACAAGTTCAAGTACGATTTTTACCCGAATTAAGATAGTTTATAGTTATAGAAATTGAATCAAAGTTTGAATATGAATATTAACTTGAATAAGAAAGATAACCTACTATAAATAACAAAGGTTTCTTGATCTTAGATGATTACTTGGAATGGATTAGAAAGCTTGGAAGTAAACTAGTAAACTTGAAAGGATTTTTGAAGTGTTCTTGAAGTGTTCTTCCTATGATGATTATAGCTTGATTCTTGAAGTAATTTTTGATGAAGATGATGATTAGTTACTGAAAAAAATTCATTCATAAGTGTGTGTAGGTGTTGAGAGAGAATTAGAAAGAGAATTGGTAGTGAAATGGAGTGGGGTGGTGAGTGGTGAAGGGTGAGTGGGGTTAAAAGGAGTTCTTGTTTTGTTTCCTTACTCATAAGTCATGCTAGTTGCCAAATGATGGTTCTCACATGTGTTGGTGACTCACAAGGGCTGCTAAGAGCTGATAATTGGAGTGTATATACTAATAGTAAATACATTTAGAAGTTGTGTATTGTACGAGTACGAATACTGGTGCATACGAGTAGAATTGTTGATGAAAACGAATGAGAGTGTAATTGTGACCAACTTTAATAAGTATGAGTGTTTTGATATGTGTCTTGAAGTCTTCCAAAAGTGTATTAATACATCTTAATACACTACATGTATATACATTTTAACTGAGTCGTTAAGTCATCGTTAGACGTTACATGTAAGTGTTGTTTTTGAAACCTTTAAGGTAACGATCTTATTTAATGTAGTTAACCCATTATTTATTATATTTAGTGAGATGTTAAATTATCATATTATCTTGATAACATGGTGTATGAATATATCTTAATACGATATATATATATATTAAAATGTCGTTACAACGATAATCATTATATATAAAACTCGTTTTGAAATCCTTAAGTTAGTAGTCTTGTTTTACATATGTAGTTCATTGTTAACATACTTAATGATATAAATAATTATCATTTTATCATGTTAAATATAGTGTAACAATATCTTAATATGATACATATGTACTTGGTAAGACGTTGTCATAACGATAATCGTTATATATATCGTTTCGAGTTTCTTAATTCAATAAACTCATTTTATGTATATAACTCATTGTTAATATACCTAGTTAGATACTTACTGTAACGACCCAAACCAACCCTCGACCAAACCACGCGAAAATACAAAAAAAAAAAAAAAAAAAAATTCCTGTGCAGCATACCCGCGCGGCGCGCCAGATAGGGGCGCGGCGCGCCAAAGTGGACTGTCCGGAAAGTCTCAAAATGCGTAAAAGATTGACTAGTTCCCGACACTTTTAGACGAAACGCTTTTTACCATACATCCAAATATGTAAAACTAACTTGTTTCAATTATAAAATCAATGTTTTATAGGCGGGGCCCACATCGGCCGTTTTACGAGTTTAATACAATTTACGAGTTTCGACCACCAAAAAGTTTAAGTTCCAAACTACACAATGAGCATGGCGTTTGGGATTAAACTACCCAACTATCGGTCAAAATCCAAGAGCTACTAAAGCCAAAAGCGTCCCCTAGCATCAAGCGGGATCTCTAGTCCAAAACGATGCCCTTACCCTTGTCCAAAACCGAACCTATAAAATGGTAAACAACGAGAGGGTAAGCAAAGCTTAGTGAATGCAATAATTATACGAATACATATATAATTATACCTACTTGCATACACTTACACAACCGTAAACATGCTAGCAAACAACATTAGCTTATCATCGCAATAACAAGCTATAAATCACCAATACCCCCAAGCTAGCATAACATCCGCATATAAATATAACTCGAATAATGTAATATGCTTACAACACAAATAACCATGGTTAACCAATAGTACAAGGGAACGGCGCTCGCGAAAACGCCATCGGTGTTCATAACATCCGTTAGGGCACTTAACACCTCGCACCACTAACCCCTAGGGTGGCACCTTAACACCTCGACACTTCACCCCGAGTGGCATCTTAACACCTCGATGCTTCACTCATTATTTTACGGAGTGGTGTCTTAACACCTCGACACTACACTCCTAGGTGGCATCTTAACACCTCGATGCTACACCCGAGTGGCATCTTAACACCTCGATGCTACACTCTTCATCTGAAACGTGGTGTCTTAACACCTCGACACTGCACCTTTCACGCTACAACAAATAGATACATTATATACATACGCATATAATTATTCCACTCACCTCAAAGTCTTGTGAAAAGATACCCGAGCTTGCAAGACCTCAAAGTAACGTACCTATCATATTATACACATCATCAAACGCAACTCAAGTCGGTCAACCAATTCTTTCACCATTCCTAAGTCATTTTGACCCAAAGTGCAATCCCGACCCATTTTGCACCATTAACCCTAATAATGGGTCAACTTCACTAAAAACCCTAACTCTAGTCAAATATGGTCTTATTACATTTTTAAATCACCAATTTAACTCATTTTCACACATGCAAGACCACTTAGGTCATTAAAGACCCATTTGACCCATTTCAAGGTCAACACACCCCTTTGGGTCATCCATGCCCAATTAACACCCATTTACATATCATTGAAGTGTTCTAGTACTTTAACTAACTAATTAGGTTCATAAACATAAATTAACACTTTGAAAACCCTAATTAGTTACCTTTGAGTCTACATGACCCAAATTCACCCAAAACCCCCAAATTACTAGCAAGTGGGTTTTGTGTGCATCACTAACCCAAACCCTAACCCTTAATGCAATTAAAGTAAGAATCTAGGTTTTAGAACTTACCAACACAATCACTACGTAGCTAGCGACTAGATGAACGACTTTAGAACTCGCACTAAGACCCGATTCAACCTCTTTCACCCTTTGATGGAGCTTTCTCTCTCAAGGATTGCACTCTCTCTCTAGAGTTTAATTGGAGAAGATGAGGTTGTTGTGGGAGTAGTAAATAAGCTCCCCAAAACTGATCTAGGGTAATAAATTCGGCCCCAAAGTGAAATTACACAATTGCCCTCAAAATATCTATTTTAAAAAGAAGGAAGGAATCTGTCGCAGACATATGGCGCGGCGCGCCACCTAGCAGCGCGGCGCGCGACCCTCCCAGTTCAGCATCTTTTGTCTTTTTAATTATGTGCAACAAAAACCCCAAACTTGAGTAACCCATATACACATATGTACACTACGAATACTCGGGTCTTACAACTCTCCCCCACTTATTCGGATTGCGTCCTCGCAATCCAAGCTGTAACATCCCGCCTTTTTCCGTCAACTTTTCCGTTTAACTATTTAAGTTCCGTTAGATGTTTATAACACATCTCGTTAATATGCGTTTGAATTATCTTGTTAGGTAATTCCCGCACCCGATTTAAGTTGAGGGACCAATCTTGCCAAATGTTGAAACTTGTGACTAGGTCAAAGAGTCAAACTCTCATTCTATCCATTCATTCATCTCTTCCAATTTCTTAATACTTCAACTTTTCCTCTCAACTTCAAGAACAAAGATTCATCATCCAAAACCGAGCTAGTGATCTTCTTGCCAAACAAAATACATATTTGAACTCCTCGTGATCTCCTCTTCGATTTCATACCGGTTTCATCAATTTTGGGTAACTTTCTAAAATCACTAATCTTTGTGTTCTTGAGATTTTTAAGTTATAAGTTTGTTAATTAGTATCTATGGCTCAAGTCTAGTTTGTTTATGTGTTTTGTATGCTCGTTTTTGATATTTTGGAGTAACTAGTTCATATGGAAAGTTAACATGCTTAATCTTGAGTTTTAAGTGTTCATGTGTTGTTAGATGCTAAGACTTCATGTTTTAATCTTGTTCCTAGTGTTACTAGCTTCATTATGATGTAAAGATTGATCAAAGAAACCTCTTAAACTTGATTATGAAATTTGGTAACTTTTGGTTAGGGTTTCATGAACTAGGAATGGATTTTGATGCATTAAATGACATGAAGTGTTAATTATAAGTGTTAAGTTGTGTTGTATGCTTAATTACCTTCGAAACGGCATATTGTTCATGTCTTTTGGTTACCGAATCATTAAATAGCATTTATGACTTATATGCATTGAATGAGGGTCACTAAATGCGGTTTTTGGTTGTTGTATGCGAAAGTTTGATTTATGATAAGTGCATAGTTGTGTTCCTCGTCAAAATACCTTTCCGGTGATATAAAATACTTGTCTTGAATGTTTGCGGGTTGTAATTTGTGTTGGTTTATGTTTGGACTCGTGCACTTAGGAGTTTCAGCAACCAGGGTCTGGAAACAAGCCAAGACGCCGTCCCAATACCCAGGACGACGTCCTGACTTTCAAACCTAGACGCCGTCTAGGGGTCCAAGACGCCGTCTTGCCCTTCAAAGTGGGACGCCGTCTAGGCCTTTTGGGACGCCGTCCCATAAGCCTAAAGTGGGCTGTTTTGGTTGTCATTTAACGAAAAATGTTTGGGACGTTCTAGACCTCCGTTTCACATGAGACTTGTTCCAACATGCTTATATATGATTAAAAACTTCAGAAAATTCGTTCGAGGCCCGACCCGAACGTGTTGACTTTTTCGTTGACTTTGACCCGACCAAGTTTGACTTTTAATCAAACTTGACCAATTACTTATGTAATCTTTCTAACTTGTTTCTATACGTGTACCTTGCATGAAACTTGACTATTTGCTTCACATGCTTCGTAATCGAGTCGTATTGAGCCATAGGACTAATTGAACAACTTTGACCCCTCGTGACTTTCGTTATTGATACAACCTATTTGTTTAGGTCAAGACTAGCATTGTTACTGCACGTTTACTTGTCGAAGTACTTTTTGGTTCGTGCATACAAGGTGAGATCATAGTCCCACTTTTACTCTTTTTGAACTTACAATTGGGATGAGAAAACATAAACATTTCTTTACTAAGTGAACACAAGTACAGGAAAACAAACATTCTACATACGAGTTTAGAACAAAATCCTCAATTCGATTATCATTAGTTACACTTGCCGGGTGTAAGCGAGAACTTATGTTGTATGGATCCATATGGGTTTGACAAACCCTCATTCAAACGGTTCGCTACCGTTTACGAATGAAATATATTTTCGAGAAACAGTGTATGTTCTAGCACTAAGTGATGGGGTTCAATGGAAGGAAATGTTAAGCATTGATAATTGGGTGCTCGTGAAACAAACTTTTGGAATGTATTACTATTATTTCATTGATGCAAATCTTGTGGTTCACTTGTACTTACTTACTTAAACCTATGATTTCACCAACGTTTTCGTTGACAGATTTCTATGTTTTTCTCAGGTCCTTGAACGATACATGATACATGCTTCCGCTCATTATTTGATACTTGCATTGGATGTCGGGTATATGTGCATTTCATGGAGCGTCTTTTGACTTTACTTTAAACCGTGTCGCCTAGATTTCATTCGTATTATAACGTTGTAACTTAACTATTGGTTGAACAATTCTTATAAACTTTGGGAACAATCTTTATTATGAAATGAAGGCGACATATTTTGGTCAAACTTTGTCTTAAAGACTTATGACCACGTAACGGGACCTAAGTAGACGGCGCCGTCAAACATAATTTGGTCGGGTCGCTACAGATGGTATCAGAGCTGGTTTAACCTTAGCCGTAAAGGTAGTCACGCGCGCCGGCTGTCAGGCCGGGCACTCATACGGACTATGCTTTTTGGCGGGTTAATCGTAGAGGGGGTTCTCACAGTGTTACCTGTGACGAAGCATTGGCTCTTACCCCTTGCGATCCCTTGGAATTTGAGGGTTGGCAGTTTGGCAGAAATGCGGGCCGTAAAATCAGTGTCTGAGGTACACTCAGTGGTCACCAAGCGGTTAGCTGGAAAGGCACTGGGTGGGTTTCTACCCCATCTGTCGCTACAGATGGTATCAGAGCGTTGGTTGTAGGGATTTAGAGTTCATTGGTGTCAACCTCGAGTCATAGGGTACATTGGTGAGTCTAGACTACAACCGGCATATAGACTTGAAGTAGGAATTATTTGACTACTTGTGCATTTATACTCGAACGCTTCTACTCATATCTACTCTTAGTTCATCTTAATCTCACGTTGTTTAATTTGATTGACACGCCACCTTGACTATATGAAATGATGTCGAATGCACATATGAATCAGGGTAATATAATTTCCGGGATTATATTACGGTGACTCATATGAACGTTCCGACATTATGACATAAAGAATTTAAGGCGAGTCGAGGAAAAACTTCTCTTTATCTTTATTCTATATCACGGTTAGTATTATTGAGAATACTAATCAATGATATTCTTGTGTCTTGAAGGAACAATGGCTCCTCGTCGTGTACGCCGCAATGAAACTCCCGAACAAGCTCTCGAACGGATGATAGCAACCGCCGTAGATGCGGCCATGGCCGGTCACTCATCCAACAACAATAATAATAACAACCACAACAACAACAACAACAACAACAACAATGGAGCCGGAAACTCAAACGAGGGATGCTCCTATAAAGCTTTCATGGGGTGCAAACCTCACACTTTTGATGGAACCGGGGGACCGGTCGTGCTCACCCGATGGTTTGAGCAAACGGAAGCCGTCTTTAGCATAAGCGGTTGTCGGGACCAAGACAAGGTCAAATACTCCACTCACACTTTCTCCGGAATCGCTCTTACATGGTGGAATACTTATGTACAATCGGTGGGTACCGATGAAGCTCATGCACTCTCTTGGGCCGACCTAAAGGAAAAGATGATTGTTGAATATTTTCCGCGCGAAGAAACCCGAAAGCTTGAAGAAGAACTAAGAGCTTTGAAAGCGGTCGGAAACGATCTTAAAGCTTATAATCAACGCTTCGCCGAACTATCCTTGATGTGTCCTAATCTTGTTAACCCCGAATCTCAAAGGATTGAGCTCTACATGCTCGGTCTTCCAAAAAGCATCAAACAAGGGGTGATGTCATCCAAACCCACTACTCATCAAGCCGCTATGAACATGGCTCGCCAACTAATTGAAACGGTTGACGAAATCGTAGTTCCGGCACCTAAGGCCGAGGATAAATCGGGCGGCAACAAAAGAAAGTGGGAACCCTCCCAATCAAGCAACAACAACTTTGCCAAGAAATCTTTCACTTCCGACAGCAAGAAGGGTTATGCCGGGAACCTACCTCTTTGCAACAAATGCAACAAACATCACTTTGGCGAATGTAGTAAGTTAATTTGCCACCGGTGCCAAGGAGTTGGTCATAAGGCCAACGATTGTAAAAGTGCCACTCCCGTCGCTCGAAAGTAGCCCAATGCACCAAAGACGGGCACTTGTTACGAATGTGGCCAAACGGGTCATTATAGAAATGCATGCCCAAAGAAGAAAGATAACCCCAATACGCGCGGCCGAGCTTTCAACATCAACACCGAGGAAGCCCGGGATGACACTGAACTAGTCACGGGTACGTTTCTTCTCAACAATTCTTATGTCTCTTGCTTATTCGATTCGGGTGCCGATAAATGCTTTGTATCCAAGACTTTGACTCATTCTTTTAGCACTCCACCTCTTTCATTAGATACCACTTATACCATTGAAGTGGCTAACGGGAAACTATTAAGTGCCGACACATATTACCGGGGGTGTACGTTAAACATTTTGGGTAAGGAATTTGAGATTGATTTGATACCCATGGAACTAGGAAGCTTTGATGTAATAATCGGTATGAATTGGTTAGTCAAAACGAAATCTCACATCCTTTGTGATCTTAACGCAATCCAAATTCCTATCGGGAATGGTGAACCTTTGATTGTTTATGGCGATAAGAGTTGCACCAGACTCAACCTCGTTTCGTGCCTTAAAGTTAGAAAACTGCTCCGTAAGGGTTGTTTTGCGATCCTTGCCCACGTTAAGAAAGTCGAGTCCGATGAGAAGCATATCGATGATGTGCCAATTGTTAGTGACTTTTCCGATGTATTTCCCGACGAATTGCCGGGTCTTCCACCTCATCGACCGGTTGAATTCCAAATCGATCTTATTCCGGGAGCCGCACCCGTAGCACGTGCACCATATAGACTCGCTCCATCCGAAATGCAAGAATTGCAAAGTCAAATCCAAGAACTACTTGATCGTGGTTTTATCCAACCTAGCCATTCACCTTGGGGCGCTCCGATTTTGTTTGTTAAAAAGAAAGATGGATCCCTACGAATGTGCATTGATTATCGTGAACTAAATAAATTGACGGTTAAGAACCGATATCCTCTTCCTCGCATCGATGACCTCTTTGATCAACTACAAGGGTCTTGTGTATATTCGAAAATCGATCTCCGCTCGGGTTATCATCAATTGAGGGTTAAGGGGGAAGATGTCTCCAAAACCGCTTTCCGAACTCGTTATGGTAGTTATGAATTCCTTGTCATGCCATTTGGTCTCACTAACGCACCGGCGGTGTTCATGGATCTTATGAACCGCGTGTGCAAACCGTATCTCGATAAATTCGTTATTGTGTTCATCGATGACATATTGATCTATTCTAAAAATGAAGAAGAGCACGAACAACATCTCCGACTTGTGCTTGAACTTTTAAGACAAGAACAACTCTATGCCAAATTCTCCAAGTGTGAATTTTGGTTAAAGGAAGTTCAATTTCTTGGTCATGTTGTAAGTGACCAAGGTATTAAAGTCGATCCAACGAAAATCGAAGCCATTAGCAAATGGGAGACTCCTACTACTCCTACTCACATTCGTCAATTTTTGGGTCTCGCCGGGTACTATCGTAGATTCATCGAAAATTTCTCTTTGGTTGCACGTCCTCTAACCGCATTGACTCACAAGGGAAAGAAATTCATTTGGGCGACCGAACATGAATCCGCATTCCAAATCTTAAAAACGAAGCTAACCACCGCTCCTATCTTGTCACTTCCCGAAGGCAATGATGACTTTGTTGTATATTGTGATGCCTCAAAACATGGTTTTGGGTGTGTATTGATGCAACGAACGAAAGTCATTGCTTATGCTTCTCGACAACTCAAAATTCATGAACGAAACTATACGACACATGATCTCGAACTCGGAGCCGTTGTCTTTGCACTTAAAATGTGGAGACACTATCTTTACGGGACCAAGAGTACTATCTTTACCGACCACAAAAGCCTCCAACACATTTTCGATCAAAAGCAACTAAACATGAGACAACGAAGGTGGATTGAAACCTTAAACGATTACGATTGCGAGCTTCGTTACCATCCCGGGAAGGCAAATGTAGTAGCCGATGCCTTAAGTCGAAAAGAAAGAGCGGTGCCTCTTCGTGTCCGAGCTTTAAACATCACCATTCACACCAACCTTAATAGCCAAATTCGGGTAGCCCAAGATGAGGCTCTCAAGGATGAAAACATCTCTCTCGAACACTTGAACGTCCTCACCTCTCGATTCGAAGTTAAAGAAACCGGACTCCGATATTTCGCCGGAAGAATTTGGGTGCCTAGTTTTGGGGATCTACGAAGCCTTATTTTAGATGAAGCCCATAAGTCACGATACTCGATTCACCCCGGTGCTAATAAGATGTACCACGACCTTAAACAACTATATTGGTGGCCGAACATCAAAAAGGACGTAGCTACTTATGTTTCCAAGTGTTTGACATGTTCCAAAGTCAAAGCCGAACACCAAAGACCGTCCGGACTACTTCGACAACCCGAGATCCCGCAATGGAAGTGGGAAAGGATAACGATGGATTTTATCACCAAGCTACCAAAAACGACGGGCGGTTATGATACCATTTGGGTTATTGTTGACCGTCTCACCAAATCCGCACACTTCCTTGCCATGAAAGAAACGGACAAAATGGAGAAACTTGCACAACTTTACATTAAGGAGATCGTAGCCCGACACGGTGTACCTTTATCGATTATCTCCGACCGAGATGGCCGTTTCGTTTCTAGATTTTGGCGTACATTGCAAGAAGCGTTGGGAACGCGTTTAGATATGAGCACCGCATATCATCCTCAAACCGATGGACAAAGCGAACGTACAATTCAAACCTTAGAGGACATGTTACGAGCTTGCGTGGTTGATTTCGGAAAAGCTTGGGACAAGCACTTACCTCTCGCCGAGTTCTCTTACAATAATAGTTATCACGCGAGTATAAAGGCCGCACCTTTTGAAGCGCTATATGGCCGCAAATGTCGTTCACCTCTTTGTTGGGCCGAGGTAGGCGACGTGCAAATCACCGGACCCGAACTCATTCACGAAACCACCGAGAAAATCGTTCAAATCCGAGATAGGCTTAGGACGGCCCGAAGTCGTCAAAAGAGCTATACCGACAAATGACGCAACGATCTAGAATTTCAAGTCGGTGACCGAGTAATGTTAAAAGTCGCACCTTGGAAGGGTGTAATCCGTTTTGGGAAACGCGGGAAGCTAAATCCGCGGTATATTGGTCCTTTCGAAATCTTGGAGCGTATTGGAACCGTTGCTTATCGTTTAGATCTTCCGCCTCAACTAAGCTCCGTTCATCCTACTTTCCATGTATCTAACTTGAAGAAGTGTCTTGCCGAGCCCGATATCGTCGTCCCTCTCGAGGAACTTACTATTAATGACAAACTCCATTTTGTGGAGGAACCGGTTGAAATTTTGGACTACGTCGAAAAGGAATTAAAACAAAGCCGGATCCCGATTGTTAAGGTCCGATGGAACGCCAAAAGGGGACCCGAGTTTACTTGGGAAAGAGAAGACCAAATGCGAAAGAAGCACCCGCATCTATTCCCGATTCCGGAACCGTCAGATTCCGAGGAAGAAACAACGACTACAACGCCTGCTTAAATTTCGGGACGAAATTTCTTTTAAGGTGTAGGTAATGTAACATCCCGCCTTTTTCCGTCAACTTTTCCGTTTAACTATTTAAGTTCCGTTAGATGTTTATAACACATCTCGTTAATATGCGTTTGAATTATCTTGTTAGGTAATTCCCGCACCCGATTTAAGTTGAGGGACCAATCTTGCCAAATGTTGAAACTTGTGACTAGGTCAAAGAGTCAAACTCTCATTCTATCCATTCATTCATCTCTTCCAATTTCTTAATACTTCAACTTTTCCTCTCAACTTCAAGAACAAAGATTCATCATCCAAAACCGAGCTAGTGATCTTCTTGCCAAACAAAATACATATTTGAACTCCTCGTGATCTCCTCTTCGATTTCATACCGGTTTCATCAATTTTGGGTAACTTTCTAAAATCACTAATCTTTGTGTTCTTGAGATTTTTAAGTTATAAGTTTGTTAATTAGTATCTATGGCTCAAGTCTAGTTTGTTTATGTGTTTTGTATGCTCGTTTTTGATATTTTGGAGTAACTAGTTCATATGGAAAGTTAACATGCTTAATCTTGAGTTTTAAGTGTTCATGTGTTGTTAGATGCTAAGACTTCATGTTTTAATCTTGTTCCTAGTGTTACTAGCTTCATTATGATGTAAAGATTGATCAAAGAAACCTCTTAAACTTGATTATGAAATTTGGTAACTTTTGGTTAGGGTTTCATGAACTAGGAATGGATTTTGATGCATTAAATGACATGAAGTGTTAATTATAAGTGTTAAGTTGTGTTGTATGCTTAATTACCTTCGAAACGGCATATTGTTCATGTCTTTTGGTTACCGAATCATTAAATAGCATTTATGACTTATATGCATTGAATGAGGGTCACTAAATGCGGTTTTTGGTTGTTGTATGCGAAAGTTTGATTTATGATAAGTGCATAGTTGTGTTCCTCGTCAAAATACCTTTCCGGTGATATAAAATACTTGTCTTGAATGTTTGCGGGTTGTAATTTGTGTTGGTTTATGTTTGGACTCGTGCACTTAGGAGTTTCAGCAACCAGGGTCTGGAAACAAGCCAAGACGCCGTCCCAATACCCAGGACGACGTCCTGACTTTCAAACCTAGACGCCGTCTAGGGGTCCAAGACGCCGTCTTGCCCTTCAAAGTGGGACGCCGTCTAGGCCTTTTGGGACGCCGTCCCATAAGCCTAAAGTGGGCTGTTTTGGTTGTCATTTAACGAAAAATGTTTGGGACGTTCTAGACCTCCGTTTCACATGAGACTTGTTCCAACATGCTTATATATGATTAAAAACTTCAGAAAATTCGTTCGAGGCCCGACCCGAACGTGTTGACTTTTTCGTTGACTTTGACCCGACCAAGTTTGACTTTTAATCAAACTTGACCAATTACTTATGTAATCTTTCTAACTTGTTTCTATACGTGTACCTTGCATGAAACTTGACTATTTGCTTCACATGCTTCGTAATCGAGTCGTATTGAGCCATAGGACTAATTGAACAACTTTGACCCCTCGTGACTTTCGTTATTGATACAACCTATTTGTTTAGGTCAAGACTAGCATTGTTACTGCACGTTTACTTGTCGAAGTACTTTTTGGTTCGTGCATACAAGGTGAGATCATAGTCCCACTTTTACTCTTTTTGAACTTACAATTGGGATGAGAAAACATAAACATTTCTTTACTAAGTGAACACAAGTACAGGAAAACAAACATTCTACATACGAGTTTAGAACAAAATCCTCAATTCGATTATCATTAGTTACACTTGCCGGGTGTAAGCGAGAACTTATGTTGTATGGATCCATATGGGTTTGACAAACCCTCATTCAAACGGTTCGCTACCGTTTACGAATGAAATATATTTTCGAGAAACAGTGTATGTTCTAGCACTAAGTGATGGGGTTCAATGGAAGGAAATGTTAAGCATTGATAATTGGGTGCTCGTGAAACAAACTTTTGGAATGTATTACTATTATTTCATTGATGCAAATCTTGTGGTTCACTTGTACTTACTTACTTAAACCTATGATTTCACCAACGTTTTCGTTGACAGATTTCTATGTTTTTCTCAGGTCCTTGAACGATACATGATACATGCTTCCGCTCATTATTTGATACTTGCATTGGATGTCGGGTATATGTGCATTTCATGGAGCGTCTTTTGACTTTACTTTAAACCGTGTCGCCTAGATTTCATTCGTATTATAACGTTGTAACTTAACTATTGGTTGAACAATTCTTATAAACTTTGGGAACAATCTTTATTATGAAATGAAGGCGACATATTTTGGTCAAACTTTGTCTTAAAGACTTATGACCACGTAACGGGACCTAATTAGACGGCGCCGTCAAACATAATTTGGTCGGGTCGCTACACAAGCCGCATGACACGAGGGAAGATAAACCAACACGAACTCTTCGGGTTCCCAAGTGAACTCGAAACCTTTACTTCGTCGCCATTGAACCTTGAAAGTTCTCACCTCTTTATTTCTCAACAATTTCACCTTCTCGTCAAGGATAGCAATCGGTTCCTCGACATATTCTAACTTGTTATTTAGCTCGATCTCGTCTAAAGGCATCCATGAGGAATCATCC
Organism: Rutidosis leptorrhynchoides; assembly: GCF_046630445.1. Classification (NCBI taxonomy): domain Eukaryota; kingdom Viridiplantae; phylum Streptophyta; class Magnoliopsida; order Asterales; family Asteraceae; genus Rutidosis; species Rutidosis leptorrhynchoides. Next base: position 188,222,766 of record NC_092343.1, read on the forward strand.
GCAAGACACTTACGGAGGTGGGAAACATGAAATGTATTATGGATCCCCGCAAGCTCTTCGGGTAATTCCAATCGATATGCAACTTCACCAAGACGAGCTAAAACCTTGAATGGCCCAATAAACCGAGGAGCTAACTTTCCCCGTTTTCGAAATCGGATAATACCCTTCCTTGGCGAAACCTTAAGCATCACCATATCGCCTTCTTGGAACTCAATCGATCGCCTACGTCTATCGGCATATGACTTTTGCCTATCTTGAGCCTTCTTCAAATGTTCCCGAATCAAATCGATCTTGCTATTGGTCTCTAAAACCAAATCGGTACTCCCGATCTCTCTTTGACCCACTTCTCCCCAACAAACGGGAGTTCGACACCTACGCCCATAAAGCATTTCGTAAGGTGGCATCCCGATACTAGTATGATAACTATTATTGTACGAGAATTCCACCAAAGGCAAATGCTCATCCCAACTACCACCGAAGTCAATGATGCACGCTCGTAGCATATCTTCCAAAGTTTGATTCGTACGTTCGGTTTGACCGTCCGTTTGAGGATGATATGCCGTGCTCAACTTCAATTGCGTACCCATATCTTCATGAAACTTTTCCCAAAACCAAGATGTAAAACGGGTATCTCGATCCGAAATAATAGATATAGGAACCCCATGTCGAGAGACCACTTCCTTGATAAACAACTTGGCCAAGGTCTCCGACGATATCGCTTCTTTAATGGGAAGAAACAAAGCACTTTTTGTCAATCGGTCAACTATAACCCAAATCGAATCGAATTGGGTTCTCGCCGTTTTAGGTAACTTTGTAATGAAATCCATGGTAATGTGCTCCCATTTCCATTTCGGGATTTCTAACGGTTGTAATTTACCATACGGCTTTTGGTGTTCGGCTTTTACTTGCAAACACGTGACGCATTGCTCAACATACTTCACAACATCACGCTTCATGCCCGGCCACCAATAATCTTTCTTCAAGTCAAGGTACATTTTCGTCGCGCCCGGATGAATGGAGTATTTTGACTTATGTGCTTCATCAAGTAGCACTCGTCGGTAATCACCCATCTTAGGCACCCACACCCTTCCTTGAAAGGACAACAACCCACGCGGACCCATAGTAATAAACTCCGATTGGCCCACGATTCACTCCGTATGCTTGTTGTGAACATAAGCCTCTATTTGAATCTCACCAAGCTTTTCAAGAAAATCGTTGGTAATAATCAAACGTAACGACCACACTTTTATCGCCGGATGTTGACTCTTTCGACTCAACGCATCCGCGACCACATTCGCCTTACCCGGATGATAAAGTATTTCACAATCGTAGTCTTTCACCACATCCATCCACCTACGTTGGCGATAATTCAAATCTCTTTGATTAAAGAGATGTTTCAAACTCTTATGATCCGAATAAATCGTACACTTGACACCATACAAGTAATGGCGCCAAATTTTCAACGCATGCACTACCGCCGCCAACTCAAGATCATGAGTCGGATACCTCGTTTCATGTTCCTTTAATTGTCGTGAGGCATAAGCGATAACCTTACCTCTTTGCATTAGAACACACCCGAGACCATTTAAGGAAGCATCACAATAAACCACCATGTCTCCAACACCTTCCGGTAACACTAACACCGGAGCTTGACACAACTTCTCTTTTAACAATTGAAAAGCAATTTCTTGCTCGTTCTCCCAACCAAACCTCGCATTCTTCCTTGTCAATTTCGTCAATGGAGAAGCAATCTTAGAAAAGTCTTGGATAAACCGACGATAATAACCGGCCAATCCGAGAAAATTTCGGATTTCCGTAGGCGTAGTCGGTCGTCCCCAACTCTTCACCGTTTCGATCTTCCCCGGATCTACTTGAATACCGTTTTCGTTCACGATATGACCAAGGAATTGAACTTCCCTTAGCCAAAATTCACATTTGGAGAACTTTGCATACAACTTCTCCTTTCGTAGCGTCTTCAATACTTCACGCAAATGACGTTCATGCTCGTTCATACTTTTCGAGTAGACTAGTATGTCATCAATGAACACTATTACCGACTTGTCCAACATAGGTTGGCACACTCGGTTCATAAGATCCATGAATGCCGCCGGTGCATTCGTAAGACCAAAGGGCATAACTACAAACTCATAATGCCCGTAACGCGTTCAAAAAGCCGTCTTCTCTATGTCTTCCTCACGGACCCGCATTTGGTGATAGCCGGACCGTAGGTCGATCTTAGAGAAATACGTTGCACCTTGAAGTTGATCAAATAAATCGTCAATCCTAGGTAATGGATAACGATTCTTGATCGTCACTTTATTCAACTCACGGTAATCAATGCACATACGCATACTACCATCTTTCTTCTTCACAAATAACACCGGAGCGCCCCATGGCGAAGCACTCGGTCGAATAAAACCCTTCTCGAGCAACTCTTGGGTTTGATTTAACAACTCTTGCATTTCCGTTGGTGCTAAACGATAAGGAGTTTTAGCAATAGGAGTAGCTCCCGGAACCAACTCAATACGAAACTCAACTTGTCTTTCCGCCGGAACACCCGGTAATTCGCCCGGAAAAATGTCTTCGAATTCACTAACAACCAGAATTTCATGAATAGGTGGTGGCTCATTACGAGTATTAACAACATGAGCAAGGAAAGCCATGCCACCACTAACAACAAAACGACGTGCCCGTGCAAAAGTGCATATCGGCACCGGTCTCCTTCGCTTATCACCATGAATAATTAACTCTCCCCCACTTAGGGTATTCACACGAATAAACTTATTATGGCATGCAATATCGGCTCTATAACGATCGAGCCAATCCATACCAATGACAATATCAAAGTCGCCCAAGGTCATTGGAATAAGATCAATTTTAAAGGTTTCAGCACCAAAAACAACATCACAATTTTCACACACATCAACCACTAGCACCGTCTTGCCGTCCGCTATTTCGACTTCTATCGGACGACTTAACTTAGCTACCGGTCTATTAAGTTTAGGCACAAATTTAGGAGACACAAACGACAAATTTGCACCGCTATCAAAAAGAATCCTTGCCGGATTAGAATTAACCATGTAAGTACCTGAGACAACTTCGTGCGATTGTTTGGCTTCATCATTGGTCATCAAATAGTTGCGACCCCTAACCGTACCCGTCGCCTTCTCTAACCGTTTCACATTGTCGTTTCGCAAGTCGGGACACTCCGGCTTCTTATGCCCCTCTTGGCCACAATTAAAACAAGTGATTTTGTTTCTGGAACGTGGTTTCGGACCCTCACGAGCCATATGACCCGGTTGCCCACAATTATAGCACGTATAAGAAAACCCACCGGTTGTGCCCTTCTTTGCACTATTGACACTTTCGGCCCCCCTCTTGCTCTTGCTCTTCTTGCTTGAGGCGTTAGAGTAACTAAAACCTTCAAATTTTCTTTTGGAAAACATGAAATCACTCTTTCTTGGAACCTCTGGCTCAAAACCCCGAGCCAACTCAAACAATTCATCAAAAGTCTTAGCCATACCCCGACTAATCTTCCCCTTGTACTCATCATTCAAAGTACGGTAGAAATCCTTCATGAGCTTATGATCGTCACCAACATATTCCGGGCAAAAACGAGTCTTTGCCAAGAATGTAGACTTAAGAGTAACTAAGTCCATTGAGCCTTGTTGCAAATGGTGCAACTCGTCCCGGATTCTATCGAGATCGGAAGAAGTTCGGTATTCCTTGAAAAACTCCTTCTTAAACTCTTCCCACATCAAGCCCATACATTGTTCCTCACCATACAAGTTGATTTTATCATCCCACCATAACTTAGCCTCTTCTCGTAGCATGCTAGAGCCATACCTCGCCTTCTTCTCGGGAGGACATTCCGAGGTACGGAAAGCTCCCTCGATGTCGGAGATCCAACATGTACTTTTTAAAGGATCTCGTACCCCATTAAACATCGGGGGTTGAGCGTCCTTGAAATTCTTGTAGTGGAAGTCCCGCCTTCCTTCACCTCCTTCACCACGAGGATAAATGTTTCTAGCATCAAGGGCCTCTTCGATAGTGGCCTTCATTCGTTCATTTATCAAATCAGTCACTTGCCCATCGACCGAATCTTGGAAGACCTTTCGGACGTCCGTAAGAAAATACGCTTTTAACTTTTTAAAGACGGCCTCAACCTTGGCCGAAAACTCGACGTCCTCACTTGTACTTCCGTTATCATGATCGGGTCCGTTTCTCGTCTTCATTCTATAAAACGAAGTAGGTTAAGCGGCGAAACAAAAAGACATAACACGTATGTATATACATATACACCACACTACCCCATCTTGCTCAACAATCGTCGTACATTGCTTGTTCGACACGATTTGCGCCCGTAACAATGGTAGCTAATCATTGTTACGCGAGCACGTCGCATTAACTTGCTAGTACAACGTCCATCTCGCTCGATGCTCGCTAAACATACATAACAAATAGCGCATGATTAGTTTACATAAACCTATGCACAAACCAATCCCGATCCGACCCAAAGTCCTACAAGTCCCGCATAGCGCACACACAAAAAGTCTAAGTCTAGGCGCCTATCTCAAGTCACCTAAATCCCTTAGTCCATGCTCTGATACCACTTGTAACGACCCAAACCAACCCTCGACCAAACCACGCGAAAATACAAAAAAAAAAAAAATTTCCTGTGCAGCATACCCGCGCGGCGCGCCAGATAGGGGCGCGGCGCGCCAAAGTGTACTGTCCGGAAAGTCTCAAAATGCGTAAAAGATTGACTAGTTCCCGACACTTTTAGACGAAACGCTTTTTACCATACATCCAAATATGTAAAACTAACTTGTTTCAATTATAAAATCAATGTTTTACAGGCGGGGCCCACATCGGCCGTTTTACGAGTTTAATACAATTTACGAGTTTCGACCACCAAAAAGTTTAAGTTCCAAACTACACAATGAGCATGGCGTTTGGGATTAAACTACCCAACTATCGGTCAAACTCCAAGAGCTACTAAAGCCAAAAGCGTCCCCTAGCATCAAGCGGGATCTCTAGTCCAAAACGATGCCCTTGCCCTTGTCCAAAACCGAACCTATAAAATGGTAAACAACGAGAGGGTAAGCAAAGCTTAGTGAATACAATAATTATACGAATACATATATAATTATACCTACTTGCATACACTTACACAACCGTAAACATGCTAGCAAACAACATTAGCTTATCGTCGCAATAACAAGCTATAAATCACCAATACCCCCAAGCTAGCATAACATCCGCATATAAATATAACTCGAATAATGTAATATGCTTACAACACAAATAACCATGGTTAACCAATAGTACAAGGGAACGGCGCTCGCGAAAACGCCATCGGTGTTCATAACATCCGTTAGGGCACTTAACACCTCACACCACTAACCCCTAGGGTGGCACCTTAACACCTCGGCACTTCACCCCGAGTGGCATCTTAACACCTCGATGCTTCACTCATTATTTTACGGAGTGGTGTCTTAACACCTCGACACTACACTCCTAGGTGGCATCTTAACACCTCGATGCTACACCCGAGTGGCATCTTAACACCTCGATGCTACACTCTTCACGTGAAACGTGGTGTCTTAACACCTCGACACTACACCTTTCACGCTACAACAAATAGATACATTATATACATACGCATATAATTATTCCACTCACCTCAAAGTCTTGTGAAAAGATACCCGAGCTCCCAAGACCTCAAAGTAACGTACCTATCATATTATACACATCATCAAACGTAACTCAAGTCGGTCAGCCAATTCTTTCACCATTCCTAAGTCATTTTGACCCAAAGTGCAATCCCGACCCATTTTGCACCATTAACCCTAATAATGGGTCAACTTCACCAAAAACCCTAACTCTAGTCAAATATGGTCTTATTACATTTTTAAATCACCAATTTAACTCATTTTCACACATGCAAGACCACTTAGGTCATTAAAGACCCATTTGACCCATTTCAAGGTCAACACACCCCTTTGGGTCATCCATGCCCAATTAACACCCATTTACATATCATTGAAGTGTTCTAGTACTTTAACTAACTAATTAGGTTCATAAACATAAATTAACACTTTGAAAACCCTAATTAGTTACCTTTGAGTCTACATGACCCAAATTCACCCAAAACCCCCAAATTACTAGCAAGTAGGTTTTGTGTGCATCACTAACCCAAACCCTAACCCTTAATGCAATTAAAGTAAGAATCTAGGTTTTAGAACTTACCAACACAATCACTACGTAGCTAGCGACTAGATGAACGACTTTAGAACTCGCACTAAGACCCGATTCAACCTCTTTCACCCTTTGATGGAGCTTTCTCTCTCAAGGATTGCACTCTCTCTCTAGAGTTTAATTGGAGAAGATGAGGTTGTTGTGGGAGTAGTAAATGAGCTCCCCAAAACTGATCTAGGGTAATAAATTCGGCCCCAAAGTGAAATTACACAATTGCCCTCAAAATATCTATTTTAAAAAGAAGGAAGGAATCTGTCGCAGACATATGGCGCGGCGCGCCACCTAGCCGCGCGGCGCGCGACCCTCCCTGTTTAGCATCTTTTGTCTTTTTAATTATGTGCAACAAAAACCCCAAACTTGAGTAACCCATATACACATATGTACACTACGAATACTCGGGTCTTACACTTACCTATCATAAAATCATTTTAACTATATATATATATATATATATATATATATATATATATATATATATATATATATATATATATATATATATAATCAACATATAGTTTTTACAAGTTTTAACGTTCGTGAATTGCCGGTCAACTTGGGTGGTCAATTGTCTACATGAAACTCATTTCAAATAATCAAGTCTTAACAAGTTTGATTGCTTAACATGTTGAAAATATTTAATCATGTAAATATACCAATTTAATTATATATATATATATATATATATATATATATATATATATATATATATATATATATATATATATATATATATATATATATATATATATATAAACATGGAAAAGTTTGGGTCACTACAACTTATATTGTATTATACATGTATTCTAACATATATTATGTAATCTTGGGATACCATAGACACGTATACAATGTTTTGACATATCATATCGACCCATCTATATATATTATTTGGAACTACCATAGACACTCTATATGCAGTAATGTTTGAGTTAGCTATACAGGGTTGAGGTTGATTCCAAAATAATATATATACTCTGAGTTGTGATCGTGTTTGAGACTTGTAGACACTGGGTCGTGGATTGATTCGAGATAATATATATATTGATTTATTTCTGTACATCTAACTGTGGACAACTAGTTGTAGGTTACTAACGAGGGCTGCTGACTTAATAAACTTAAATCGTTAAAACGTAATAAAAATGTTGTGAATGTATTTTGATCATACTTTGATATATATGTACATATTTGTTATAGGTTCGTGAATCGACCCGTGGTCAAGTCTTATTTTCCGATGAAGTGAAAATCTGTAAAAGTGAGTTATAGTCCCATTTTTACTATCTAATATTTTTGGGATGAGAATACATGCAGTTTTGAAAATGATTTACAAAATAGACACAAGTATTGAAACTACATTCTATGTTGAATAGTATACCGGATATCGCCCTTGTTGAACTTGTTAGCCTAAGAATTGGTGTTTATTATAATTGCCACCAATTGACGCGAATCCTAAAGATAGATCTATGGGCTTTGACACGCCCCAGTAAGAGAATTTGAACTGCTTTAGTACTTCGATATTTATATATGGGGATATTCAAGATGCATTTGTTAATATCGGTTACCAGGTGTTCAACCATATGAATGATTTTTATGCAGATTGCATGTTATTAAAAGATGAAATCTTATGGTCTATTATTACAATTTGATATATAGGTTAATCCTATAACTCACCAACATTTTTGTTGACGTTTAAAGCATGTTTATTCTCAGGTGATTATTAAGAGCTTCCGCTGTTGCATGCTAATTTATGGACAAGAGTTGGAGTCAGCATGCTTGTATAATATTGTTTAAAAATTGCATTCGAAGACATATATATTGCTGTGTAATATTATTGTAAACCATTATGTAATGGTCATGTGAAAACGCTATATTTTAGATTATGATTATTTGATAATCGTCGTAATATTTTAAAGGTTATGGTTTGTTTTAAAAATCGAATGCAGTCTTTGAAAAACGTCTCATATAGAGGTCAAAACCTTGCAACGAAATCAATTAATATGGAACGTTTATAATCGATATGAACGGGACATTTCATCATATACTCTCCAATGTCATCAACAACAAACTCTTCACTATCATATTCATCATACACTGGTTCTTCTTCAATTTCAATGAACCTTTGTAAATCTTCAACCTCCCTTAGTGTGAGAGCTCGCTGATTAGGGCATTGAGTTTGGAAATTCCTAAATCCATGACACTTGAAGCAATTTCTACTATCATCTTTAGGACTATCATCTACAAACTTTTCTTTACCCTTAAATGTTTTTAAAGCTGACTTGTCATGCTTAGGCAGCGTAGAGGATTGACCCTGTGTAGGCAACACTGCTATCTAATCTGAGTATAGTGTGTTCTTCAGCTTATTTGATGTTAGTACGAATCTTAAGCTATTCGAACTCTCTGATGTAATCAACAATGATCATATTGCCTTGCCTTAGTGTATTCGTCAGAATATACATATCTTGCTTGTAAGCTTGAGGAACAAACCTTTTTGCATACATTCTTTTGACTTTCACCAGGTTTTAATATTCTTCTTTCCTTCATACTACCTTTCCTTTCTTAGATTATCATACCACATTGAAGCATACTTCTTTAATCTGATGACAACAACTTTCATCCCCCTTTTATCATCATATACCTTAACCTCCATGATTTGATCCATAGTCTGAACCCATTCAAATCGAACCAGGATTCGAGGACCCTTCAAAATCTAGTGGATCTATCTTGATATCTTTTAAATCATCAACTTGTCTCATATGCCTTCTTCTTCGTTGTGAAGAAGCATGAGATCCATCAGAAGATCAATGGTTATCACCATCAAATTTTGTACTTGAAAGCACAATGGCTGTGTAATCTTTGTCAGATTCAACTCCATCTCTTCTTGTCACACCAATATCTAACAAATTAACCATTCTCTCTATTTGTTGTTGCAGAGCTTTAATGGCTTGATCTTTTCGAAAATTATGGGCATCTTCAAGGGTCCTATTTATAAGAATCTTATTTATTCCAAATATCAGATATGGAATTATGTTTTTCAGCACAAAACAGAGTACTGATCAAAAATATAAAGTAAATGATAAGAAAGCTTTGGTGTTTGCCAACCTAGGCCCTGATACCACTTTGATGCGTAATTATGACTTTAAAAGTGCATTTTCGAGCAAGCTTTTTTTAACCAAAGAATCTGAACAAAAAACCCTAAATTGTAACAGAAACATCCAGAAAATTGAGTATAGAAATCAAGAAATACGAACACAAATGATAAAGAATCTTAATACTAATTGATAATACCACCACAATCTGATATCTAGAAACAATCCAAACCCTCAATTAGAGCAGTTAAAGATTCTAACACAATTATAATATCAGAGATGAAGATTTGAGATTTAACCACAATGTTTGATAAAGCGACACCACAAACACTTATAAAGAAACCACTCCTTGTCAGCATTGTACCAGTGGATAATAGATTGATTACACGATTTTTAGGGCTCCTATAAATAGATGAAACCACAATTGTATAAATTGGTGCAACCTGTAAGCTTAGTTTTTTAAAAGCTATTAGGTGTAACTGTAGTTAATTTAGGACCAATAACTGGTATCCGAGCATCAGTCTTGATAGTTTCATATCTTGGATCTGAATTCTCTAATGGCTGCATACAGTAACACAACTTATCTCAAAAATGGTACTTCCAATAGACCACCCAAGTTTGATGAAGATGAATATGAAACTTGGAGAGATAGGTTTATGTTTCACATTGAGTCTATTGACCCACTCATGCGTGGCATTATAAACAATGGCCTATATGTCCCTGTTGAAACTCTTGATTATGTACCTGCAACTGCAGACACTCCTACTATTGCAGGAAGAGAGGTAATTCTTCCTCCATCAAAATGGCAGGATGAAGACAAACGTCGTGTTGGACTTGACCCAAAAATCAAAACTATGATAGCTATAACATTACATAATCATGTGTTTAAGTTGATTAAGAGAAAAACATCTGCAAAAGCTATTTTAGATTATCTTGACATCACTTATGATGGAAAAGATGAGGTCAGGAAAAACAAAATCATTGCTTTAAAAAGGGAATATGAGCTCTTCTTTGCTTATAAGAATGAGACTTTGAAACAAACCTTCATTAGATTTAATTCTCTTGTTGCTGACCTGGCTAGCTTGAAAGTCAATTACACTGACTTTGAACTAGTGTGATGACCCGGAAATTTCCGACCAAATTTAAACTTTAATCTTTATATTATTTCGACACGATAAGCAAAGTTTGTTAAGTTAAATCTCAAGAATTTTAAACCGTGTTCATACATTCATTATAACCACGACCAAATTCCGACGATTCACGAACCGTTATATATAAATAGATATGTATATGTATATATATATTATAACTTGAGAATATTAATAAAGTATTAAACGTATAATACCTTACACGAACGTATTTGTTTCAATATGATTTTTGATGAAATTAAAAAAATATATTAAATGATTGAATTATCAGAAATATTGAATTATGATTACAAGTCTCTGTTGAGAGGTCCACTATGATTTGAGAAAATCTATTCCTCTTAACGATATTCAAAATAATTTGTAAAGCTCTTTATAAATAAAAATAAAAAGTGTCATTTACGAAAGTTAGACAAAAGTTAGTGGAGAATTGGTTTCCATAATATTCTATTAATTTAGTTTCAAAAGTACAAAAAATGTTTTCAGTTTAAAAAGAACTTTATTATTAAAACGTATATATCTTTTATAAATATCTAGAACCACTTTTGACAACTCATTACTTAACCAGTATGATAAAGATAACGATATTTATATTTTATTTTATTAAATATATATAACGATTTAAATTAATATTATATATACTTATGCGCGTATTATACGTATATAGTTTTATACTTTTACTATACTTTAACTTTACTTTTATTTTACTTTTATTTTACTTTAACTTTAATAATTCACTTTAATAATTCACTTTAATAATTCATACTTTAATAATTCACTTTAATAATTCACTTTAATAATTCATAATTTAATAATTTACTTTAATAATTCACTTTAATAATTCATACTTTAATAATTCATTTTAATAATTCATACTTTAATAATTCACTTTAATAATTCAAAAATCTGTTATAAATAGAATTCAATAGGTTTCATTATTTCATAGAAACTTGAAAATATATTTCTCTAAACTCTCTCAATCGAATTACATATATATATTTTCTTTGTATTATTTCAAGATATTATTAGTATACATAAAATATTACGAAGGAGTGCTGTCCGAGTGATTTCAAAATAGTTTTTTTGAATGAGTCGAAGCTAAGGAAATTATGGGTTATAGCTATGGAGGTGATGGGTATGGTTCATGGGTATGCTCGTGAGGTCAATCTAGTGTTTATCATCTTCGTTGCGTCTACGTACTTTCCTGCAATATTGAATCTCAATATTGATACGTTCGTGAATCCGAGTCCAACCTTGCACTTGTTAAATGACGTTATATGTATTTTTACTACTAAATACAGTATTGTGAGTTTCATTTGCTCCCTTTTATATATATTTTTGGGACTGAGAATACATGCGCTGTTTTTATAAATGTTTTACGAAATAGGCACAAGTACTAAACTAATTCTACGTGGGTTTAAACCAGAAATATACCCTTAGCTTAGTAACATTAAACTACTTGTCTATGTACAGTAGGCGCGAATCCTAAAGATAGATCTATTGGGCCTGACAAACCCCATCCTGACTATGGGATGCTTTAGTAATTCGAGATTATTTTAAACACACCTGATCTGGTGTACTTCAGAGGGTAAAAAATGAATGTTAAGGCTTGTTACCGGGTGCCTACAACTTATAGAATACTTTTATACACTTGCGAGTGTACATATATTTATAAACGGAAATCTTGTGGTCTATTAATATATTGAAATGATTGTTATGATAAACCTATGAACTCACCAACCTTTTGGTTGACACTTTAAAGCATGTTTATTCTCAGGTATTAAAGAAATCTTCCGCTGTGCATTAGCTCATTTTAAGGATATTACTTGGAGTCATTCATGACATATTTTGAAAGACGTTGTATTCGAGTCATTGAGTTCATCAAGATTATTATTAAACCAATTATAGTTGGATGTATTATGAAATGGTGTGCATGCCGTCAACTTTCGTTGTAAAGAAAGTTTGTCTTTTAAAAACGAATGCAATGTTTGTAAAATGTATCATATAGAGGTCAAATACCTTGCGATGTAATCAACTATTGTGAATCATTTATAATGTTTATGAACGGGTCCTTTCAGTTGGTATCAGAGCTGGTTAAATGCCGTTTATTAGCGGGTTCATCGTAGAGGGGGTTCTCACAGTGTTACCTGTGATGAAGCATTAGCTCTTACTCCTCGCGGTCCCTATTAGGGTTGGCTGTACTGCCGAGAGGCGGGCCGTAAAATCAGTGTCTGAGGTACGCTCAGTGGTCACAGACGGTTAGCTGAGAAGGCACTGAGTGAGATGCGTCCCCAACTTTCAGTTGGTATCAGAGCGGTGGTCTTAGCGAACCAGGTCTGCATTAGTGTGTCTAACTGATAGTCGTTAGGATGCATTAGTGAGTCTGGACTTCGACCGTGTCTGCATGTCAAAAGTTTTGCTCATCATTTTTGTCGGAAATTATCTGCTTATCATTCTTAGTCTAGACACATCTTATTGCATTGATTGCATGAATAGTGTATAGACAAAATTCATATCTTAGCGTATCTGCTAATTCATATCTTAGCGTATCTGTTACTGTAAACTTTGCCTGACATATTCCGTAAATTCCTCCGTAATCTACGAAACCTTTTGCTCTATATAATTAGAATACCACCTGATAGCCGGAAAATCATTTCATATCGAAAATTTCTTTATTCAATCGTATGAAATGGAATTCGTCATTAGTTCAAGTCCCTCGGATTCCGAAATGGAATCCCACTCAAGTTCCGAAAGCAGTGTGACCGGAATGGATCAACCAATTAGTCATCATCTATTCTGGATGAATTGGGGATGGGTTCAGCCTCCTTAATCATTGGAGACAAGAAGAAGGTGATCCCTTCCATCCACCACATTGCCCTCTTGGCGAAGAACCTGAAGCACTTACCGGGGAACCTATTCGAAACACCATTTTCTCTCTCATTTCCAGAGTATCTCGTCATGATTATATACTACACCAAATTCTAGATCTTATTTATCCGCTCGTCCGAACCGACAATCACCCCGGTGTAATAGAAGAAGTCAACGAGCTTCGCGCTCGGGTAGTGGCTTTGGAGAATATGGTGCAAAGGTTACAAACACCAGCAGCAGCACCAACAACATAACCAGTACCACCATCAACAACATCAACAGTACCATTACCACCACCAACAACAACCGCATCGCAAACCTCAACTTCACAATCTGTCCCATGAGCATCGACGTCATACGCCCTGTAGATACTAAGGAATACCACAACGATGAAGTATTGATTCATAACTTCATTGGGAAAACATTCTATGATGATTATGTAATTTCTAAAGTTTAGAAATTATCTATCCTAGCCTTAACCATAAATTAAGTGAGTTTAATTTAATATTAACTCATTAAATCAATATTACATCTGAAGAAATATACACATATATTTCCATAAAGACTGTAATAAAATTCTTTTGTACAAAATATTAATTGTAACAATTTTTTTTAACGGGTAGGTAATACCCGAGAGATATATAAATTCACAATTAATATGTTACATTCTTCGAATCTGATTCAGCAAATCATCCATTATACTCCCTACTTTCACAACAATATACATTCTTTTATAGAAATCAAAACAACCATACTCATTCAAAAATCTAATTACATATTCTGATTTTGAAATCGCCGAATTCAATTCAAGTTATAACCGGTATCATCACTCTTAGATTCTTACATCTTTCAAAGCTATACTTTAACTTCAAAACTGTGTTAGAACATCGTATGTATATTAACGATTATAATCTGTGTTCAAGCCCTTCGAAATGCCTGAAGACACTTCAAATAATGAACAATCGAGATGATGATCCAACTACATGTTATCCACAGTTACGTACCTGAAAAACTCTTGAAACCAAAGTCATAATTTAACATGTATCCATGTCAGACCTTTTGGCATTTACTAGCTAAAATAACTTTTCAATCCCTTCTAAAAATAGACGGTTTTGTCACAGCTCCAGCAAACCAACTTCAATTGTTCAATCGAATAAGCCTTATTATAATGATTACCTCTTCATCAATATTACGGGGGAACCTTTCATATCTCGCCACATTAGCAGTAAACTTATTAATAACTTCATTGATCTTTGACTTTCCGAAAAATCTTTATATTTATCAAAACCCCATCATTTACTCATCTGCATCTTGTAACGAGAATTGCCATACGAATCATCGGAAATTAGCAATCAGTATTTTGAAATCTCGCAGCATGTCTACGCCAACAATTATATGTGTCTATCTTCTGGACTTATATACTTTGAATGTGAAGTTTCTGAAAAACACCCTAAACTGCGAACTAGTTCTCGAAATACTGATGAAGCAGCAAAAACTATAAACGACCTTAACAGTAAAAAGTTTGATGATAAAGAGTAGTGTGTTGGCAAAGCTCAGAAAAAGATAATATTTGGTACTGAAAAATACGGATTGAGCAAACCATGAAGAAGGCTGTAGATAAATCACAAGGACGAAATCTACCTTCAAAGAATCCAAATGATTCCGTGTCTGCAGAAGTCATTATCGAATACCTTGCTCCTGACTCTAAACCCTTACGGACAATATTCTTCATCATCATCTGATATTAGAAATTTTAAGATATCATCGTATCTTTCATTATAAATATCCTCCATATTTCTGAAGATATTTCCATAATTATTCTTATCTAAAATCATTTACCTCTTCGTGCTGTCTGTATTACATCATAAAAGAAAATATTTTAGTTTCTAAATTCTGAAACTTTCGAATTTAAAATAGGAATATTTTTGAAGTAGTGTTGTGAACAGAAGCATGAACTAGTATAATATAATGACACTTGATCAACATGATTATATTACAGTAAGTCATACTGAGTTTCTAAATGGAACGTGATGATTCACAAATCATAACGTCATCATGTGCTATGTCACACGACTCTTGTATTCTCTTTAACCTCTAAAATATCAAGAAAATATTTCTTGATGATTCGGCCTTTTTCGAGGTATTCTAGTAATTTGACAAGTCAAGATCATGCCATTACAATTTACTTCTTAGAACATTAACAATGTTCATTCCGAAATTCATATATGCGAATTCTGGACCATTACAAGCGGTGCTTAATCGCAAGAAGAAGAAACGAAAGGACAAAACTCCGAAATAGAAATTGGGGTATAAATCGCAGCAAATAAAAGAGAGCATTAATTGGGGATGACAATGATTATAGAAGAAGCAAGGACTTTGAAATATAAGGGAAGATATAAAACCCAACAACAACCTAGAAATCACAAACCGTATATATCAATGCATATAGCAATATAAAGACACGGGAGAACTAAAAACACTATAAAACCAAGAGTATAGTAGAAGTAAATAGATTCTTTCGGAGGCAGATGAAAAAGAAGAGCGACAGATATGAAAGTGAGGAATATATCAAGAATCAGCACTGGATGAAGCATATTGACAAATACTTTAAAATATGAGTTGAGAAGGTGTGAGTTGTAAGAAAACAAATGAGGTGGATTTATAGTGAAATATCCGACAGAGAAATCAAAATGGATTATCGCATTAATTTGAAGAGGATCATAATTTCCTTAATCGCCGAATAATCAAATCCAATATAGATTACAAAGATTTTCTTTTCGGAGATCAATCGTGATGACGTCAAAAGATACGACGAATCACTATTATCTTATTTCATTCATTTACGATAACTTCACTCACACGTTTCGATTAATCGAATTATTTTATCCATTCTTCTTGAACATGATAAAACTCTATAATCGTTATAATAACATTCTCGTTGTTAGTCATGACGACCTCTATCAAATTTCGGGGACGAAATTTCTTTAACGGGTAGGTACTGTGACGACCCGGAAATTTTCGACCAAATTTAAACTTTAATCTTTATATTATTCCGACACGATAAGCAAAGTTTGTTAAGTTAAATCTCAAGAATTTTAAACCGTGTTCATACATTCATTATAACCTCGACCAAATTCCGACGATTCACGAACCGTTATATATAAATAGATATGTATATGTATATATATATTATAACTTGAGAATATTAATAAAGTATTAAACGTATAATACCTTACACGAACGTATTTGTTTCAATATGATTTTTGATGAAATTAAAAAAATATATTAAATGATTGAATTATCAGAAACATTGAATTATGATTACAAGTCTCTGTTGAGAGGTCCACTATGATTTGAGAAAATCTATTCCTCTTAACGATATTCAGAATAATTTGTAAAGCTATTTATAAATAAAAACAAAAAGTGTCATTTACGAAAGTTAGACAAAAGTTAGTGGAGAATTGGTTTCCATAATATTCTATTAATTTAGTTTCAAAAGTACAAAAAACGTTTTTAGTTTAAAAAGAACTGTATTATTAAAACGTATATATCTTTTATAAATATCTAGAACCACTTTTGACAACTCATTACTTAACCAGTATGATAAAGATAACGATATTTATATTTTATTTTATTAAATATATATAACGATTTAAATTAATATTATATATACTTATGCGCGTATTATACGTATATAGTTTTATACTTTTACTATACTTTAACTTTACCTCTACTTTACTTTTATTTTACTTTAACTTTAATAATTCATACTTTAATAATTCACTTTAATAATTCATACTTTAATAATTCACTTTAATAATTCACTTTAATAATTCATACATTAATAATTCACTTTAATAATTCACTTTAATAATTCATACTTTAATAATTCACTTTAATAATTCACTTTAATAATTCATTTTAATAATTCATACTTTAATAATTCACTTTAATAATTCAAAAATCTGTTATAAATAGAATTCAATAGGTTTCATTATTTCATAGAAACTTGAAAATATATTTCTCTAAACTCTCTCAATCGAATTACATATATATATTTTCTTTGTATTATTTCAAGATATTATTAGTATACATAAAATATTACGACGGAGTGCTGTCCGGGTGATTTCAAAATAGTTTTTTTGAATGAGTCGAAGCTAAGGAAATTATGGGTTATAGCTATGGAGGTGATGGGTGTGGTTCATGGGTATGCTCGTAAGGTCAATCTAGTGTTTATCATCTCCGTTGCGTCTACGTACTTTTCTGCAATATTGAATCTCAATATTGATACGTTCGTGAATCCGAGTCCAACCTTGCACTTGTTAAATGACGTTATATGTATTTTTACTACGAAATACAGTATTGTGAGTTTCATTTGCTCCCTTTTATATATATTTTTGGGACTGAGAATACATGCGCTGTTTTTATAAATGTTTTACGAAATAGGCACAAGTACTAAAACTAATTCTACGTGGGTTTAAACCAGAAATATACCCTTAGCTTGGTAACATTAAACTACTTGTCTATGTACAGTAGGCGCGAATTCTAAAGATAGATCTATTGGGCCTGACAAACCCCATCCTGACTATGGGATGCTTTAGTAATTCGAGGTTATTTTAAACACACCTGATCTGGTGTACTTCAGAGGGTAAAACATGAACGTTAAGGCTTGTTACCGGGTGCCTACAACTTATAGAATACTTTTATACACTTGCGAGTGTACATATATTTATAAATGGAAATCTTGTGGTCTATTAATATATTGAAATGATTGTTATGATAAACCTATGAACTCACCAACCTTTTGGTTGACACTTTAAAGCATGTTTATTCTCAGGTATTAAAGAAATCTTCCGCTGTGCATTAGCTCATTTTAAGGATATTATTTGGAGTCATTCATGGCATATTTTGAAAGACGTTGTATTCGAGTCATTGAGTTCATCAAGTTTATTATTAAACCAATTATAGTTGGATGTATTATGAAATGGTGTGCATGCCGTCAACTTTCGTTGTAAAGAAAGTTTGTCTTTTAAAAACGAATGCAATGTTTGTAAAATGTATCATATAGAGGTCAAATACCTTGCGATGTAATCAACTATTGTGAATCGTTTATAATGTATATGAACGGGTCCTTTCAACTAGTCAACAAATTCATTGACTCATTACCTGCAAAGTGGAAACCTGTCACTGAACCCTTAAGGACAACCCAGACTTTAAAGAAATTTGATATGTCATTTATGTATGGTACACTCTAGAACCATGAGAAGGCAGAAGAAAAACTTGAAATGAACCTAAAAGAAAATTTTAAGTCTGCCCCCACCACCTCAAAATCAACTAAGTCAGATGATACTGCTCTTGTTGCTTCTGCTAATAAGAAAGCACAAAAATCTTTACCAATTTAAAAGCTATTAGCAGAAGAAGAGTCAGCAGTGGATGATGAGGATAGTGCGACTAAGTCAGAGGATAATAGCTATGGTGATAATGTGGAAGGGTTTGCTGAGGGAATGGCTTTACTGGCTAGGCGTTTCAAGAAATTCAACCATAGTAAGACCAGTAAACCATACAGAGTCAGCAAAAAACCTAGTGCTAGGCATACTTGCAAGTCAGTATCGGGCCCCAAATATGAGTGTTATAATTGTGGGAAGGTAGGACACTTTGCATCTGCATGCATGTCTACAAAACCTTCTACACATGTTAACTCTTTTTCATAAGCTGATAAGTACAAGAACAAGTAAAAAGCTATGAAGGCCCAAATGAAGGAAAACTCAAAGGTTGAAAATACAGATAAGAAACCAGAGAAAGTGTTAGTTGTTGAGCATCATGATTGAGATGAAGCCAATTCATTATCTTCATCTTTAGACAGTGAATGTGATGAGAAGTGCACTGGTTATGCATCTAGTAAAAAGCTGTGTTTGATGTCCAGGAAAGTTGAGGAAGTTGATAAGGAAGAAAGTGGTAGTACATTTTTAGCTGATATGAGGGAATCTGAACAGAAAAGGGACTCACCTCAATGGAAATCTAAAATTCTGTATAAGGTTTATAAATTTTGAACTAATACTGATGATTAAAAAGCTGAAATGTTTGACTATATGAGAATTGATCTCTGCAGTGGCATCAAACATGAAGAAGTTTTTAGAAATGAAATTAAATCTTTAAATGAAAAACTTAAAATCAAATATGATGAAATTAAGACCCAACTGGTGAAATTTCCAAAATTAAAAATCAAAATTATGCTTTACAATCTCTTCACATAGAAGCAGCAGAAGTCAAGGACCAGTTCAATGACCTCAAAAAGTTATAGCTTCTTGGTGTACATCTGCTCCATACACTGCTAAGTGTGTTAATGAGTAGGTTCCTGCCCAGGTAGAAGCTTTCTTTGCCGGTGACTATACTGTTGCTGTTGCTCATGCAGAAGTTGCTTTCATGGACCCTGTTCTTGAAATTGATCCCGAAGTTGTCTTCCCAAACACATTTTCCAAGATAGTTAAGGGTAAAAAGTTCTTAACAAATAAGTTTATCAGACCTACAGTAACCCCACCACCAGCCATGAAAGAAATCTTAGAGGATGATGTTAGAGCTAGAGAAGCCAGTACCTTAAATGATAAGAGTACTGACCCCTCAAGCATCCACTACATGTCCCCAAAAGAATGAAGGATTAAAAGGGAGATTACTGAAAATAATCGAAGAAACTCAAAATTGGATAATCCCCCAATTTGCCTAAGTTCTACAAATGCTGATCCAATTGTTGAGATTAATATTGGTCAACAAGTATCAGCAGACAAACTGGTAACTTCCCATACTGGTAATGAAGCGCCCCATCCTAATCCATCCGGACGAAGTCCGTATCGATTATAAACGATTCAAAATAGTTGATTACATCGCGAGGTACTTGACCTCTATATGATACATTTTATAAACATTGCATTCGTTTTTGAAAAGACAAACTTTCATTTACATTGAAAGTTGACGACATGCATACCATTTCATAATATATCTACACTATAACTGACTTAATAATAATCTTGATGAACTCAACGACTCGAATGCAACGTCTTTTGAAATATGTCATGAATGACTCCAAGAAATGTCTCTAAAATCAGCAAATGTACAGCGGAAGATTTCTTTCATACCTGAGAATAAACATGCTTTCAAGTGTCAACCAAAAGGTTGGTGAGTTCATTAGTTTATCATAAATAATCATTTCATAATTTTAATAGACCACAAGGTTTCATATTTCTATTTCTCATAAACATACGTCCGATACATAGAGACAAAATTATCATCCATATGGATTGAACACCTGGTAACTGACATTCAAAATAATGCATATTAGAATATCCCCATCATTCCGGGATCCTCCTTCGGACATGATATAAAATTTCGAAGTACTAAAGCATCCGGTACTTTGGATGGGGCTTGTTGAGCCCGATAGATCTATCTTTAGGATTCGCGTCAATTAGGGTGTCTATTCCCTAATTCTTAGATTACCAGACTTAATAAAAAGGGGCATATTCGATTTCGATAATTCAACCATATAATGTTGTTTCAATTACTTGTGTCTATTTCGTAAAACAGTTATAAAAACAGCACATGTATTCTCAGTCCCAAAAATATATATTGCAAAAGCATTTAAAAAGGGAGAAAATGAAAACTCACGCATATAAATATTGTAAAACAGTTAATAAAGCATTTGCATGTATTCTCAGCCCAAAAACGTAAAGAGTAAAAAGGGGCAAATGAATCTCACAATAATGTATTTTGTAGTAAAAATACATATGACGAAACTGAACAATGCAGGGTTGACCTTGGATTCACGAACCTATATCATTTATATGCATATTAACACATATAATAATATTCAAATAAATATATATTTTGATATTAGTAATATACTTGTAATATTAATATTAATAATTACTTAAATATATTTATTTTATATATTTTATTAAATTATCATAATAATATATTATATACTTTATTAAAATATTTTGAATAGATACTTAGTATTAATATTTTTAAATACTCATAATTTTTAATATGATAATATTTTTAATAAATTCGAGTTATATTAAAACGTAAATGAATAAAAAAAATATCTTATTAGTAAAAGTAGTTTACTTATTATATATACTTCTATAGATCTAATGTTTGTATCTAGCTTATAATATCTATCTTTTTAGTTTAAGATCATAAAAATATAGTTATATTTTATATCCAAAATACATTTAAAACTAAATTTATAGTTAGTAATGTTGATATTAATAATAATGATATTAGTAGTAAAAATAATAATGATAATGATAATAATATTGATATTAGTAATAATAATACTTATTTTAATAATAATAATAATAATAATAATAATAATAATAATAATAATAATAATAATAATAATAATAATAATAATAATAATAATAATAGGAATAATAAGTATACTACCTTAAAGAAATGGTTTCAAAAAAAAAAATAATGTCGTAGTCCGGGCTCGAACCCGCGACCTCTTGCTAACCCATCAACACCCAAGACCATGGCTCTGTTGCCTCTTTTCTGTTCTATTCTGTAACCCATCAATATTTAACCCATTATTCCATTTTCTCATTATGTGCAATCATCAATCTAGCTTCAATTTGGTTTCGGCCCAAACAATAAATTTGATCGTGGCCCAACTTCCATAAATGTACCAGCACAACAATATAAGATCCATGAAGCAATTTAAAAGGGTGCGGTTTATTTAACGAGAATTAACAGGGATAATATTGGATTAGAAAGGTGAATTAAAAGTATGATTAAAGAATACAGAGGTGGAGCATTTGGTTCAATCATTCACCTCTTCACGTTCATGATAATTAATTACATCCTTGTTTATGTATCATCTTTACACGTCACCTTCTTCCTCGTTTTTAGATTTCACAGAAACAGTAATAGTGTATCATCATTGTTTTCATTCAACGGTGTCACCATTTTCGATTCTTACTGTGTCAAAACGGAACTAGCGACTGTAATTTGATGGATTTGGTTTTGAGTTGTTTGCAATAGAAAAACAATAGAAACAAGTATAATAGTAGCATATGATCAGTGGTGAGTATTACTCGGGCTGAGTTTGAGTCCGAATGAGAAACCAAAACAGTATTGTTCGAGTATTTAGTTGTTGCAGGAGGGTTTCGTAATGATGGTGGTTAAGGAGGTTTTCAATGGTGACTAACCTTGGTGTTTGGATAACTGTAGCCAAAAATATAGGAATGAAGGGAATAGCCTGTAGTGAATACGAAGGTTTTTGACTCCTTACTTTTGATCGACAACAACAGAACAAAAGCAATAATCATGGTCACAAGTGGTGACGGTTTGTTGATTAATTCAATGAAGATGATGAGATTCATGGTTGGTGAAGTGGTGGTGTTCGGTGAAGCATACACATAAACATACAAACGGAAATGACAAGTTGGTGGATGGATTCGTTGATGCAGCGAGAATAGTAACATCAACTAATAGGGGAAAAAAATACTGCAGTAATCATTTATTTGGTTATTATCTTTGTCGAATAGGACACAAGAAATAGAAGTAACAGTTTACATGTTTTGGTGGTGTTCGAACTTGATTTGTGGTGATGAGGGTTTTCATTGTGTAGCAACGGTAATATCCAAGTAGAAATTAAGTAATTCCAATAGAGATTGTGATGGTGGGTTCACGATGGTGGAGGTTGGTGGTGTTAGATTGGTAATCGAAGAGACAAAGTGGTTATGGCGATTTTGTTGAAGGTGATATTCGTGGGTTTTGTGAAACAACAACAAGAAAATAATTATATTCGCGTGTGTTCAGGCTAGATTAGTGAGGGTGGTTGTTGTGTGGTAGTTATGGGATGCTCCGGTGGTGGTAGTGGCCATTTGTGATGGAGGGTGATGGCGGTGATCAAGGTTGAAGTGGTTGTTTAAAGAATGAGGGTGGTGATCATGTTTTACAAAAGAAAAATGGAGAGGTGGTGATTGTTCAAGTAATTCAAACAATACATATATATATTGATACTCTTATTTTATGTAGGAAGCAAAGTAAAGAATTTGGGTTGTGGGTACACAAGTGGGTTTGTGTTGTTAGCAAAACAAACAGAAAACATGAGTGATGGTAATGTATGTTATAAATTTCCATGTGCAATATACGTAAATAAATAAATAAATAAAACAAACATCCGACACCTACTTTATGCTTTCTTGGTTTATATCTGTGATAAGTTGATGGGTGAGTGGGATTCACAAATAAACAAAAAGTAGAAGTGGATGGTGAGATGTGATAACTACCCATGTATATATTAATATATAGAGGTGGTGAATTTGTAAATGAGAAGAATGATACTCGTAGCATGAACAAATTTAGAAGCAATAATTAATTGATTGATATTGTAAAAAGAAATAATTGTAAGTGGATTGTGTATGATTAAAGGTTTGATGTGGGTGATGATAGTTGTCAAAAAGTTGGTGACCTTAAAGTGATGATTATATGTACGGGTATATATAATATCAATATGTCAATTATCTTAACAAGCAATTGGAAATCTTAAATAATAATAATATATGATAAAGGAGAGAAAAAAATGACTAGACAGATTGAAATATTGGTAGATAGGAATAAATAAAAAAACCGTAATATAATATAATAATAATTATAATATAATTTAAATACAAAAATGTGATTTGTTAGCCGTCGTCTACTATTTTATTCACGGACTGAAATTCGTACTCCGTTGTTACTCAGTGGCGTATAAAAGTGTTCAGAAAAATTCAAAATTTTTAGATTAATTATCTTTATTTATTCTAGTCATTATGGTATAAAATTCGATCATTAACTTATTAAATAAAAATTACATCAACTGTCCCTCTCATTTATGGGTAAAATATAAAAAATATTAAAATTAAATAATTAGATCCTAAATATACTTTTAATAAGCCTATAATTTATATAACAGATTTTCGGATCACCTTTTATTTTAAAATCAAATAAGTTCCTTTTTAACTCGTTTACTATTAATTGGATTTACAATTGAGCATTACCGTTGTTTAATAAATAACTTCGAAATCACAAAATATATTTAATATACTTTTTACGTATATATATAGATCTATTTTATATAATAAATTTTATTATTTCTTATATTATTTTATAATTTAAATCATATATTAAATCAAACTATATTTCAAAGTATTATATATATTTATATATATAAATATATATTTATTTATTTATTTATTTATATGTAATAGTCCGTGAATCATCGAAAATGGTCGAAGTTAAATTGATTGTGTGAAACACAGTTCAAAATTTTGAGACTCAGCATTACAGACTTTGCTTATCATGTCAAATTCATATAAAGATTAAGTTTAAATTTGGTCGAAAATGTCCGGGTCGTCACAGTACCTACCCGTTAAAGAAATTTCGTCCCGAAATTTGAGTGAGGTGGTCATGGATAACAATAAAAATGTTTTCATGACTAATATGAGTCGATAAATAGAGTATTATCATTATTGACTAATATAGATAAAACAATTCAATTATGTGAAGCGTACAAGTGAAGCTGTCACAAAAGATTGAGATAGAGATTAAACTTTTGATGTAGTCACGGTGGATTTCCGGAATTTAAGGAATTTAAAAGAAAATCTTTGAAAATTTATAAGATCTGGTTCTTCGGCGAATAAGGAAATCAGGATCTCTCTAATTAAATGCAGAGATCTAGCTTGATTACTCTGTCTGGTATTTCCATTATAAATTAAACTTTTCCGTTCCATTATTCTCACCATCCCTATACTTTCTTTCTTAGTTCATACTTCTAAAAGATTGTGAAAATGCTTAATCCAGTTCTAATCCTTGTCCTTATTCTTACTATTGCAACAATCATTCTCCTTTTTCATCTTTCACCAGAGGAATCTGCTTACTTCTACTTTGCCCTTGGGGCTATAGTGCTTTTAATTCTCCCGTGTCTTTATGTTGCGATCAACATTGATATACACGGTTTGTAATTTATGTGTTGTTATTGGGCTTTATATCTTCCCTAATATTTCGAAGTCCTTGCTTCTGTTTTCTATAATCATCGACATCCACAGTTAATGCTTTCTACTATTTGTTGCGATTTATACTCCAATTTCTATTATGGGGCTTTGTCCCTTCGTTTCTTCTTCTTGCGATTGAGCATCTCTTGTAATGGTCCAGAATTCGTAAATATAAGTTTCCGAATGAACATTGTTTGTGTTCTAAGAAAGAAATAGTAATAGTACAATCTAACTTGTCAATTTACCAGAATTCAAGAGAAAAGATAGAACTATCAAGAAAATATGTTCTTGATATGTTTATATAATAGATAGAATGTAGGAGTCGTGTAATATGGTACATAATGACGTTATGGTCTGTGAATCATCATGTTTCATTTAGAAACTCGGCATGACTTACTGTAATATAATCACGTTGATCAAGTGTCATTATATTATACTAACTCATGCATCAATTCCCAACACTACTTTAAAAACATTCATAATTTAAACTCGAATTTTAAAGAATTTTAGAAACTAAAGTAGTTTCCTTTATGATGTAATATAGATAGCACGAAGAGATAAATAATTTCGGATGAGAATATTTATGAAAATATCTTCAGAAATATCGAAGATATTTATGATGATATTTTGGAATTTCTAAGTTCGATGGTTGATGAGGAAGATTTTCCGCAAGATTTTAACATGAGTACGGAGCAAGATATTCATTGAAGGTTTCATCAGATCCAGAATTACCTGGATTCTTTGAATATATGGTATGGTCCTTGTATTTTTCCTTGGTCTCCTTCGTGGTTAGCTCAATCCGTTTTCCAGTTCCAACTTTTCTGAGCTTTTCCAACATACTATTCTTTATCATCAAACTTCCGATGATTAAGGTCGTTTACGGTTGTCTATGGTTTCTGCTGCTTCATTCAGCTTTTTCAACATTCAGAGTATTGATTTTGTGACTGAGTGCTTTTCAGAATTTCAGAATGAGAGATCATAATTCTAAGAGATAAATGTCATACATATAACTGTTGATGTAGATATGCTGTGAGTTTTCAAAGTACTGATTGCTGATTCCCGATAATTGGTTTGGCAGTTCTCGTTACAAGATGCAGATGAGTATATGATAGGGTTTCAATGAATAAATATAATGATTTATCAGAAAGATTTAAGCCAAGAAGCAACGAGGTTGCTGATACATCTGCTGGTAATATGGTGGAATATAAAAAAAAACATTCTCCGGTATCAAAAGGGTAATCGTATATATCAGGATTATAGTAAGACTACTTCGAATGAAAAGTCGAAGTTGACTTGCTGGAGCTGTGACAAAATTGGCTACTTTGAAAAAGGCATCGCAAAGTTATTTTTGCTAATAAATGCCAAAGGATCTGACGCGGCTACGTGTTAAACTTTTATTCAGTTGTCGTGAGTTTCTCAGGTGCATAACTATATGCATAAATCTTTCCTTCCGTAGATGAAGTGCGGTTGATTCATTCTATCGATTGAGGTATTTCCAAAAATCATGAAAGGTTTGAACGCAGATTGGAATCGTCAAGATATAAATGAAGTTTAAGATGAGATCAAGTGGCAAACTTGAAGAATTAATTAGTTTCATATGTTATAATCAATATTTTAATTCATTTTAATTGTCCAATGTTGGTAGTCCTCAGTTGATAGTCCACAGTTTGTAGTTCAACAATTCATATATAGTTTAATATATAATATTCGAATTAATTAATAAGTATCGTGACCCGTTTACATGTCTCAGACTCGATCACAACTCAAAGTATATATATTATTATAGAATCAACCTCAACCCTGTATAGAGAACTCGATCATTACTGCATATAGAGTGTCTATGGTGATTCCAAATAATATATATAGATGCGTCGATATGATATGTCAAAACCTTGTATACGTGTCCCGATATTTAAAGTGCGTAAAATAAATAACAGAAATTAAATAACGATAAATGAAGTGCGTAAAGTAAATAACAGAAATTAAATGACGATAAATACAATTGCGAGAATGTAAATTGCGATAAAATAAATTGTGATAATTAAATTGCGATAAATAAATTGCGATAATTAAATATAATACGGAATTAACAGTTAGCTACGAACAGTTAGCTAGGATTTTGTTAGCGTGAATTCTTAATAAAATTCCTCATAGTTAATTTGTCTGTTTCTAACAAATTTTATTTTGTCAAATGTTTTCTTCATTATGTCACTTGTTGGATTATGATAAGTCAAAATCCAAATATGAAATTAAATAAAAATGGTTATTCTGTGGTGAACGGATTCATATCTATGTAGATGTAAGTAGGATAGTAAATGGATGTTGAATCAGATTCGAAGAATGTACAGTATAACCTATTAAAGTGAAATCTAAATATTCCTCGGGTATTACCTACCCGTTAAAATATTTTTACCATTAACAGTTTGTACGAAAGAATTTTTAATTACTATCTTTATGAAAATATACTTACATATATATTTTCTTTGGATGTAATCATAGATTCAATGAGTTAATATAATATTAATCTCATTTGATTTACCGTTATAACTAGAATACATAATCTCTAAAACATTAGAGATTACATAATCGCCATGAAGAACGAAGATAATTGATGTAGAATGATACGTAGAATGATGATTGTATTCGAGGCACTGAATGAGATATTGAGGCATGGATTGTTGATGGTACTGGTGATGTTACTGATGGTACTGTTGGTGCCGGTGATGTTGTTGAAGCTGGTACATTTTGCACCATATTTTCCAAGGCTACAACTCGGGTGCGAAGCTCGTTGAAATATTACTCCGGGATGATTGTCGGTCAGAACGAGCGGATAAATAAGGTTTAGAATTTTAGGTAGAATATAATCTTGGCGAGATATTCGGGAAATGAGAGAGAAAATAGTATTACAAACAGATTCGTCGGTAAGTATTTCAGGTTCATCGCCAAGAGGTAAATTCGGTTGGTGAAAGGCTCGCCTTCTTCGCGTCTCCATTGATTAAGTCGACTACGAACCCATCAGATGAATTGGGATGACTGATTGGTTGATTCATTCTGGTGACTCTGATTTTTTCAACTTACGTGAAACTCCATATCAGAATAGCTGTCGGAATCCGAGGAATTAGAACTGGTTGAGGGATTCATCTTGTACGATCAAATGAAGGATTTTCGATAAGAACTCGATTATAGGATGTAGATTAGTATCCTGCAATACATAATTTACATATGCATATATAATACTAAAATCCCATAAATTACGGAGGAATCTACGGAAGTTGTCAGGCAAAGGTAACAATAACAGATACGCTAAGATATAAATTTATCTATATACTGTCTACGCAATAGAGGCAGTAAGACATGTCTAGACTAAGAATGATAAGCAGGTAATTTCCTAAGGATGATAAGCAGATGATTTTCGACTAGAAATTATAAGCAAAACTTTTGACATGCAGACACGGTTGAAGTCCAGACTTACTAATGCATTTAAACAACTATCAGTTAGACACATTAATGCAAGACCTGGTTCGCTAAGACCACCGCTCTGATACCAACTGAAGTGCCCCGTCCTAATCCATTCGGACGAAGTCCGTATCGATTATAAATGATTCACAATAGTTGATTACATCGCGAGGTACTTGACCTCTATATGATACATTTTACAAACATTGCATTCGTTTTTGAAAAGACAAACTTTCATTTACATTGAACGTTGACGACATGCATACCATTTCATAGTATATCTACACTATAACTGACTTAATAATAATCTCGATGAACTCAACGACTCGAATGCAACGTCTTTTGAAATATATCATGAATGACTCCAAGAAATATCTCTAAAATCAGCAAATGTACAGCGGAAGATTTCTTTCATACCTGAGAATAAACATGCTTTCAAGTGTCAACCAAAAGGTTGGTGAGTTCATTAGTTTATCATAAATAATCATTTCATAATTTTAATAGACCACAAGGTTTCATATTTCTATTTCTCATAAACATACGTCCCATACATAGAGACAAAATTATCATTCATATGGATTGAACACCTGGTAACCGACATTCAAAATAATGCATATTAGAATATCCCCATCATTCCGGGATCCTCCTTCGGACATGATATAAAATTTCGAAGTACTAAAGCATCCGGTACTTTGGATGGGGCTTGTTGAGCCCGATAGATCTATCTTTAGGATTCGCGTCAATTAGGGTGTCTGTTCCCTAATTCTTAGATTACCAGACTTAATAAAAAGGGGCATATTCGATTTCGATAATTCAACCATATAATGTAGTTTCAATTACTTGTGTCTATTTCGTAAAACAGTTATAAAAATAGCTCATGTATTCTCAGTCCCAAAAATATATATTGCAAAAGCATTTAAAAAGGGAGCAAATGAAAACTCACGCATACAAATATTGTAAAACAGTTAATAAAGCATTTGCATGTATTCTCAGCCCAAAAACGTAAAGAGTAAAAAGGGGCAAATGAAACTCACAATACTGTATTTTGTAGTAAAAATACATATGACGAAACTGAACAATGCAGGGTTGACCTTGGATTCACGAACCTATATCATTTATATGCATATTAACACATATAAAAATATTCAAATAAATATATATTTTGATATTAGTAATATACTTGTAATATTAATATTAATAATTACTTTAATATATTTATTTTATATATTTTATTAAATTATCATAATAATATATTATATACTTTATTAAAATATTTTGAATAGATACTTAGTATTAATATTTTTAAATACTCATAATTTTTAATATGATAATATTTTTAATAAATTCGAGTTATATTAAAACGTAAATGAATAAAAAAAATATCTTATTAGTAAAAGTAGTATACTTATTATATATACTTCTATAGATCTAATGTTTGTATCTAGCTTATAATATCTATCTTTTTAGTTTAAGATCATAAAAATATAGTTATATTTTATATCCAAAATACATTTAAAACTAAATTTATAGTTAGTAATGTTAATATTAATAATAATGATATTAGTAGTAAAAATAATAATGATAATGATAATAATATTGATATTAGTAATAATAATACTTATTTTAATAATAATAATAATAATAATAATAATAATAATAATAATAATAATAATAATAATAATAATAATAATAATAATAATAATAATAATAGGAATAATAAGTATACTACCTTAAAGAAATGGTTTCAAAAAAATAATAATGTCGTAGTCCGAGCTCGAACCCGCGACCACTTGCTAACCCATCAACACCCAAGACCATGGCTCTGTTGCCTCTTTTCTGTTCTATTCCGTAACCCATCAATATTTAACCCATTATTCCGTTTTCTCATTATGTGCAATCATCAATCTAGCTTCAATTTGGTTTCGGCCCAAACAATAAATTTGATCGTGGCCCAACTTCCATAAATGTACCAGCACAACAATATCAGATCCATGAAGCAATTTAAAAGGGTGTGGTTTATTTAACGAGAATTAACAGGGATAATATTGGATTAGAAAGGTGAATTAAAAGTATGATTAAAGAATACAGAGGTGGAGCATTTGGTTCAATCATTCACCTCTTCACATTCATGATAATTAATTACATCCTTGTTTATGTTTCATCTTTACACGTCACCTTCTTCCTCGTTTTTAGATTTCACAGAAACAGTAATAGTGTATCATCATCGTTTTCATTCAACGTGTCACCATTTTCGATTCTTACTGTGTCAAAACGGAACTAGCGACTGTAATTTGATGGATTTGGTTTTGAGGTGTTTGCAACAGAAAAACAATAGAAACAAGTATAATAGTAGCATATGATCAGTGGTGAATATATTTCTCGGGCTGAGTTTGAGTTCGAATGAGAAATCGAAACAGTATTGTTCGAGTATTTAGTTGTTGCAGGAGGGTTTCGTAATGATGGTGGTTAAGGAGGTTTTCAATGGTGACTAACCTTGGTGTTTGGATAACTGTAGCCAAAAATATAGGAATGAAGGGAATAGCCTGTAGTGAATACGAAGGTTTTTGACTCCTTACTTTTGATCGACAACAACAGAACAAAAGCAATAATCATGGTCACAAGTGGTGACGGTTTGTTGATTAATTCAATGAAGATGATGAGATTCATGGTTGGTGAAGTGGTGGTGTTCGGTGAAGCATACACATAAACATACAAACGGAAATGACAAGTTGGTGGATG
This sequence comes from Rutidosis leptorrhynchoides, assembly GCF_046630445.1. Classification (NCBI taxonomy): domain Eukaryota; kingdom Viridiplantae; phylum Streptophyta; class Magnoliopsida; order Asterales; family Asteraceae; genus Rutidosis; species Rutidosis leptorrhynchoides. Next base: position 188,254,350 of record NC_092343.1, read on the forward strand.
GATTCGTTGATGCAGCGAGAATAGTAACATCAACTAATAGGGGAAAAAAATACTGCAGTAATCATTTATTTGGTTATTATCTTTGTCGAATAGGACACAAGAAATAGAAGTAACAGTTTACATGTTTTGGTGGTGTTCGAACTTGATTTGTGGTGATGAGGGTTTTCATTGTGTAGCAACGGTAATATCCAAGTAGAAATTAAGTAATTCCAATAGAGATTGTGATGGTGGGTTCACGATGGTGGAGGTTGGTGGTGTTAGATTGGTAATCGAAGAGACAAAGTGGTTATGGCGATTTTTTTGAAGGTGATATTCGTGGGTTTTGTGAAACAACAACAAGAAAATAATTATATTCGCGTGTGTTCAGGCTAGATTAGTGAGGGTGGTTGTTGTGTGGTAGTTATGGGATGCTCCGGTGGTGGTAGTGGCCATTTGTGATGGAGGGTGATGGCGGTGATCAAGGTTGAAGTGGTTGTTTAAAGAATGAGGGTGGTGATCATGTTTTACAAAAGAAAAATGGAGAGGTGGTGATTGTTCAAGTAATTCAAACAATACATATATATATTGATACTCTTATTTTATGTAGGAAGCAAAGTAAAGAATTTGGGTTGTGGGTACACAAGTGGGTTTGTGTTGTTAGCAAAACAAACAGAAAACATGAGTGATGGTAATGTATGTTATAAATTTCCATGTGCAATATACGTAAATAAATAAATAAATAAAACAAACATCCGACACCTACTTTATGCTTTCTTGGTTTATATCTGTGATAAGTTGATGGGTGAGTGGGATTCACAAATAAACAAAAAGTAGAAGTGGATGGTGAGATGTGATAACTACCCATGTATATATTAATATATAGAGGTGGTGAATTTGTAAATGAGAAGAATGATACTCGTAGCATGAACAAATTTAGAAGCAATAATTAATTGATTGATATTGTGAAAAGAAATAATTGTAAGTGGATTGTGTATGATTAAAGGTTTGATGTGGGTGATGATAGTTGTCAAAAAGTTGGTGACCTTAAAGTGATGATTATATGTACGGGTATATATAATATCAATATGTCAATTATCTTAACAAGCAATTGGAAATCTTAAATAATAATAATATATGATAAAGGAGAGAAAAAAATGACTAGACAGATTGAAATATTGGTAGATAGGAATAAATAAAAAAACCGTAATATAATATAATAATAATTATAATATAATTTAAATACAAAAATGTGATTTGTTAGCCGTCGTCTACTATTTTATTCACGGACTGAAATTCGTACTCCGTTGTTACTCAGTGGCGTATAAAAGTGTTCAGAAAAATTCAAAATTTTTAGATTAATTATCTTTATTTATTCTAGTCATTATGGTATAAAATTCGATCATTAACTTATTAAATAAAAATTACATCAACTGTCCCTCTCATTTATGGGTAAAATATAAAAAATATTAAAATTAAATAATTAGATCCTAAATATACTTTTAATAAGCCTATAATTTATATAACAGATTTTCGGATCACCTTTTATTTTAAAATCAAATAAGTTCCTTTTTAACTCGTTTACTATTAATTGGATTTACAATTGAGCATTACCGTTGTTTAATAAATAACTTCGAAATCACAAAATATATTTAATATACTTTTTACGTATATATATAGATCTATTTTATATAATAAATTATATTATTTCTTATATTATTTTATAATTTAAATCATATATTAAATCAAACTATATTTCAAAGTATTATATATATTTATATATATAAATATATATATATTTATTTATTTATATGTAATAGTCCGTGAATCATCGAAAATGGTCGAAGTTAAATTGATTGTGTGAAACACAGTTCAAAATTTTGAGACTCAGCATTACAGACTTTGCTTATCATGTCAAATTCATATAAAGATTAAGTTTAAATTTGGTCGAAAATGTCCGGGTCGTCACAGTACCTACCCGTTAAAGAAATTTCGTCCCGAAATTTGAGTGAGGTGGTCATGGATAACAATAAAAATGTTTTCATGACTAATATGAGTCGATAAATAGAGTATTATCATTATTGACTAATATAGATAAAACAATTCAATTATGTGAAGCGTACAAGTGAAGCTGTCACAAAAGATTGAGATAGAGATTAAACTTTTGATGTAGTCACGGTGGATTTCCGGAATTTAAGGAATTTAAAAGAAAATCTTTGAAAATTTATAAGATCTGGTTCTTTGGCGAATAAGGAAATCAGGATCTCTCTAATTAAATGCAGAGATCTAGCTTGATTACTCTGTCTGGTATTTCCATTATAAATTAAACTTTTCCGTTCCATTATTCTCACCATCCCTATACTTTCTTTCTTAGTTCATACTTCTAAAAGATTGTGAAAATGCTTAATCCAGTTCTAATCCTTGTCCTTATTCTTACTATTGCAACAATCATTCTCCTTTTTCATCTTTCACCAGAGGAATCTGCTTACTTCTACTTTGCCCTTGGGGCTATAGTGCTTTTGATTCTCCCGTGTCTTTATGTTGCGATCAACATTGATATACACGGTTTGTAATTTATGTGTTGTTATTGGGCTTTATATCTTCCCTAATATTTCGAAGTCCTTGATTCTGTTTTCTATAATCATCGACATCCATAGTTAATGCTTTCTACTATTTGTTGCGATTTATACTCCAATTTCTATTATGGGGCTTTGTCCCTTCGTTTCTTCTTCTTGCGATTGAGCATCTCTTGTAATGGTCCAGAATTCGTAAATATAAGTTTCCGAATGAACATTGTTTGTGTTCTAAGAAAGAAATAGTAATAGTACAATCTAACTTGTCAATTTACCAGAATTCAAGAGAAAAGATAGAACTATCAAGAAAATATGTTCTTGATATGTTTATATAATAGATAGAATGTAGGAGTCGTGTAATATGGTACATAATGATGTTATGGTCTGTGAATCATCATGTTTCATTTAGAAACTCGGCATGACTTACTGTAATATAATCACGTTGATCAAGTGTCATTATATTATACTAACTCATGCATCAATTCCCAACACTACTTTAAAAACATTCATAATTTAAACTCGAATTTTAAAGAATTTTAGAAACTAAAGTAGTTTCCTTTATGATGTAATATAGATAGCACGAAGAGATAAATAATTTCGGATGAGAATATTTATGAAAATATCTTCAGAAATATCGAAGATATTTATGATGATATTTTGGAATTTCTAAGTTCGATGGTTGATGAGGAAGATTTTCCGCAAGATTTTAACATGAGTACGGAGCAAGATATTCATTGAAGGTTTCATCGGATCCAGAATTACCTGGATTCTTTGAATATATGGTATGGTCCTTGTATTTGTCCTTGGTCTCCTTCGTGGTTAGCTCAATCCGTTTTCCAGTTCCAACTTTTCTGAGCTTTTCCAACATACTATTCTTTATCATCAAACTTCCGATGATTAAGTTCGTTTACGGTTGTCTATGGTTTCTGCTGCTTCATTCAGCTTTTTCAACATTCAGAGTATTGATTTTGTGACTGAGTGCTTTTCAGAATTCCAGAATGAGAGATCATAATTCTAAGAGATAAATGTCATACATATAACTGTTGATGTAGATATGATGTGAGTTTTCAAAGTACTGATTGCTGATTCCCGATAATTGGTTTGGCAGTTCTCGTTACAAGATGCAGATGAGTATATGATAGGGTTTCAATGAATAAATATAATGATTTATCAGAAAGATTTAAGCCAAGAAGCAACGAGGTTGCTGATACATCTGCTGGTAATATGGTGGAATATAAAAAAAAACATTCTCCGGTATCAAAAGGGTAATCGTATATATCAGGATTATAGTAAGACTACTTCGAATGAAAAGTCGAAGTTGACTTGCTGGAGCTGTGACAAAATTGGCTACTTTGAAAAAGGGATCGCAAAGTTATTTTTGCTAATAAATGCCAAAGGATCTGACGCGGCTACGTGTTAAACTTTTATTCAGTTGTCGTGAGTTTCTCAGGTGCATAACTATATGCATAAATCTTTCCTTCCGTAGATGAAGTGCGGTTGATTCATTCTATCGATTGAGGTATTTCCAAAAATCATGAAAGGTTTGAACGCAGATTGGAATCGTCAAGATATAAATGAAGTTTAAGATGAGATCAAGTGGCAAACTTGAAGAATTAATTAGTTTCATATGTTATAATCAATATTTTAATTCATTTTAATTGTCCAATGTTGGTAGTCCTCAGTTGATAGTCCACAGTTTGTAGTTCAACAATTCAAATATAGTTTAATATATAATATTCGAATTAATTAATAAGTATCGTGACCCGTTTACATGTCTCAGACTCGATCACAACTCAAAGTATATATATTATTATAGAATCAACCTCAACCCTGTATAGAGAACTCGATCATTACTGCATATAGAGTGTCTATGGTGATTCCAAATAATATATATAGATGCGTCGATATGATATGTCAAAACCTTGTATACGTGTCCCGATATTTAAAGTGCGTAAAATAAATAACAGAAATTAAATAACGATAAATGAAGTGCGTAAAGTAAATAACAGAAATTAAATGACGATAAATACAATTGCGAGAATGTAAATTGCGATAAAATAAATTGTGATAATTAAATTGCGATAAATAAATTGCGATAATTAAATATAATACGGAATTAACAGTTAGCTCAGAACAGTTAGCTAGGATTTTGTTAGCGTGAATTCTTAATAAAATTCCTCATAGTTAATTTGTCTGTTTCTAACAAATTTTATTTTGTCAAATGTTTTCTTCATTATGTCACTTGTTGGATTATGATAAGTCAAAATCCAAATATGAAATTAAATAAAAATGGTTATTCTGCGGTGAACGGATTCATATCTATGTAGATGTAAGTAGGATAGTAAATGGATGTTGAATCAGATTCGAAGAATGTACAGTATAACCTATTAAAGTGAAATCTAAATATTCCTCGGGTATTACCTACCCGTTAAAATATTTTTACCATTAACAGTTTGTACGAAAGAATTTTTAATTACTATCTTTATGAAAATATACTTACATATATATTTTCTTTGGATGTAATCATAGATTCAATGAGTTAATATAATATTAATCTCATTTGATTTACCGTTATAACTAGAATACATAATCTCTAAAACATTAGAGATTACATAATCGCCATGAAGAACGAAGATAATTGATGTAGAACGATACGTAGAATGATGATTGTATTCGAGGCACTGAATGAGATATTGAGGCATGGATTGTTGATGGTACTGGTGATGTTACTGATGGTATTGTTGGTGCCGGTGATGTTGTTGAAGCTGGTACATTTTGCACCATATTTTCCAAGGCTACAACTCGGGTGCGAAGCTCGTTGAAATATTACTCCGGGATGATTGTCGGTCAGAACGAGCGGATAAATAAGGTTTAGAATTTTAGGTAGAATATAATCTTGGCGAGATATTCGGGAAATGAGAGAGAAAATAGTATTACAAACAGATTCGTCGGTAAGTATTTCAGGTTCATCGCCAAGAGGTAAATTCGGTTGGTGAAAGGCTCGCCTTCTTCGCGTCTCCATTGATTAAGTCGACTACGAACCCATCAGATGAATTGGGGATGGCTGATTGGTTGATTCATTCTGGTGACACTGATTTTTGCAACTTACGTGAAACTCCATATCAGAATAGCTGTCGGAATCCGAGGAATTAGAACTGGTTGAGGGATTCATCTTGTACGATCAAATGAAGGATTTTCGATAAGAACTCGATTATAGGATGTAGATTAGTATCCTGCAATACATAATTTACATATGCATATATAATACTAAAATCCCATAAATTACGGAGGAATCTACGGAAGTTGTCAGGCAAAGGTAACAATAACAGATACGCTAAGATATAAATTTATCTATATACTGTCTACGCAATAGAGGCAGTAAGACATGTCTAGACTAAGAATGATAAGCAGGTAATTTCCTAAGGATGATAAGCAGATGATTTTCGACTAGAAATGATAAGCAAAACTTTTGACATGCAGACACGGTCGAAGTCCAGACTTACTAATGCATTTAAACAACTATCAGTTAGACACATTAATGCAAGACCTGGTTCGCTAAGACCACCGCTCTGATACCAACTGAAGTGCCCCGTCCTAATCCATTCGGACGAAGTCCGTATCGATTATAAATGATTCACAATAGTTGATTACATCGCGAGGTACTTAACCTCTATATGATACATTTTACAAACATTGCATTCGTTTTTGAAAAGACAAACTTTCATTTACATTGAACGTTGACGACATGCATACCATTTCATAGTATATCTACACTATAACTGACTTAATAATAATCTCGATGAACTCAACGACTCGAATGCAACGTCTTTTGAAATATATCATGAATGACTCCAAGAAATATCTCTAAAATCAGCAAATGTACAGCGGAAGATTTCTTTCATACCTGAGAATAAACATGCTTTCAAGTGTCAACCAAAAGGTTGGTGAGTTCATTAGTTTATCATAAATAATCATTTCATAATTTTAATAGACCACAAGGTTTCATATTTCTATTTCTCATAAACATACGTCCCATACATAGAGACAAAATTATCATTCATATGGATTGAACACCTGGTAACCGACATTCAAAATAATGCATATTAGAATATCCCCATCATTCCGGGATCCTCCTTCGGACATGATATAAAATTTCGAAGTACTAAAGCATCCGGTACTTTGGATGGGGCTTGTTGAGCCCGATAGATCTATCTTTAGGATTCGCGTCAATTAGGGTGTCTGTTCCCTAATTCTTAGATTACCAGACTTAATAAAAAGGGGCATATTCGATTTCGATAATTCAACCATATAATGTAGTTTCAATTACTTGTGTCTATTTCGTAAAACAGTTATAAAAATAGCTCATGTATTCTCAGTCCCAAAAATATATATTGCAAAAGCATTTAAAAAGGGAGCAAATGAAAACTCACGCATACAAATATTGTAAAACAGTTAATAAAGCATTTGCATGTATTCTCAGCCCAAAAACGTAAAGAGTAAAAAGGGGCAAATGAAACTCACAATACTGTATTTTGTAGTAAAAATACATATGACGAAACTGAACAATGCAGGGTTGACCTTGGATTCACGAACCTATATCATTTATATGCATATTAACACATATAAAAATATTCAAATAAATATATATTTTGATATTAGTAATATACTTGTAATATTAATATTAATAATTACTTTAATATATTTATTTTATATATTTTATTAAATTATCATAATAATATATTATATACTTTATTAAAATATTTTGAATAGATACTTAGTATTAATATTTTTAAATACTCATAATTTTTAATATGATAATATTTTTAATAAATTCGAGTTATATTAAAACGTAAATGAATAAAAAAAATATCTTATTAGTAAAAGTAGTATACTTATTATATATACTTCTATAGATCTAATGTTTGTATCTAGCTTATAATATCTATCTTTTTAGTTTAAGATCATAAAAATATAGTTATATTTTATATCAAAAATACATTTAAAACTAAATTTATAGTTAGTAATGTTAATATTAATAATAATGATATTAGTAGTAAAAATAATAATGATAATGATAATAATATTGATATTAGTAATAATAATACTTATTTTAATAATAATAATAATAATAATAATAATAATAATAATAATAATAATAATAATAATAATAATAATAATAATAATAATAATAATAATAAGAATAATAAGTATACTACCTTAAAGAAATGGTTTCAAAAAAATAATAATGTCGTAGTCCGAGCTCGAACCCGCGACCACTTGCTAACCCATCAACACCCAAGACCATGGCTCTGTTGCCTCTTTTCTGTTCTATTCCGTAACCCATCAATATTTAACCCATTATTCCGTTTTCTCATTATGTGCAATCATCAATCTAGCTTCAATTTGGTTTCGGCCCAAACAATAAATTTGATCGTGGCCCAACTTCCATAAATGTACCAGCACAACAATATCAGATCCATGAAGCAATTTAAAAGGGTGCGGTTTATTTAACGAGAATTAACAGGGATAATATTGGATTAGAAAGGTGAATTAAAAGTATGATTAAAGAATACAGAGGTGGAGCATTTGGTTCAATCATTCACCTCTTCACATTCATGATAATTAATTACATCCTTGTTTATGTTTCATCTTTACACGTCACCTTCTTCCTCGTTTTTAGATTTCACAGAAACAGTAATAGTGTATCATCATCATTTTCATTCAACGTGTCACCATTTTCGATTCTTACTGTGTCAAAACGGAACTAGCGACTGTAATTTGATGGATTTGGTTTTGAGGTGTTTGCAACAGAAAAACAATAGAAACAAGTATAATAGTAGCATATGATCAGTGGTGAATATATTTCTCGGGCTGAGTTTGAGTTCGAATGAGAAAGCGAAACAGTATTGTTCGAGTATTTAGTTGTTGCAGGAGGGTTTCGTAATGATGGTGGTTAAGGAGGTTTTCAATGGTGACTAACCTTGGTGTTTGGATAACTGTAGCCAAAAATATAGGAATGAAGGGAATAACCTGTAGTGAATACGAAGGTTTTTGACCCCTTACTTTTGCTCGACAACAACAGAACAAAAGCAATAATCATGGTCACAAGTGGTGATGGTTTGTTGATTAATTCAATGAAGATGATGTTCGGTGAAGCATACACATAAACATACAAACGGAAATGACAAGTTGGTGGATGCATTCGTTGATGCAGCGAGAATAGTAACATCAACTAATGGGGAAAAAAAAATACTACAGTAATCATTTATTCGGTTATTATCTTTTTCGAATAGGACACAAGAAACAGAAGTAACTGTTTACATGTTTTGGTGGTGTTCGAACTTGATTTGTGGTGATGAGGGTTTTCATTGTGTAGCAACGGTAATATCCAAGTAGAAATGAAGTAATTCCAATAGAGATTGTGATGGTGGGTTCATGATGGTGGAGGTTGGTGGTGTTAGATTGGTAATCGAAGAGACAAAGTGGTTATGGCGATTTTGTTAAAGGTGATATTCGTGGGTTTTGTGAAATAACAACAAGAAAATAATTATATTCGCGTGTGTTCAGGCTAGATTAGTGAGGGTGGTTGTTGTGTGGTAGTTATGGGATGCTCCGGTGGTGGTAGTGGCCGTCTGTGATGGAGGGTGATGGCGGTGATCAAGGTTGAAGTGGTTGTTTAAAGAATGAGGGTGGTGATCATGTTTTACAAAAGAAAAATGGAGAGGTGGTGATTGTTCAAGTAATTCAAACAATACATATATATATTGATACTCTTATTTTGTGTAGGAAGCAAAGTAAAGAATTTGGGTTGTGGGTACACAAGTGGGTTTGTGTTGTTAGCAAAATAAACAGAAAACATGAGTGATGGTAATGTATGTTATAAATTTCCATGTGCAATATACGTAAATAAATAAATAAATATAACAAACAGCCGACACCTACTTTATGCTTTCTTGGTTTATATCTGTGATAAGTTGATGGGTGAGTGGGATTCACAAATAAACAAAAAGTAGAAGTGGATGGTGAGATGTGATAACTACCCATGTATATATTAACATATATAGGTGGTGAATTTGTAAATAAGAAGAATGATACTCGTAGCATGAACAAATTTAGAAGCAACAATTAATTGATTGATATTGTGAAAAGAAATAATTGTTAGTGGATTGTGTATAATTAAAGGTTTGATGTGGGTGATGATAGTTGTCAAAAAGTTGGTGACCTTAAAGTGATGATTATATGTACGGGTATATATAATATCAATATGTCAATTATCTTAACAAGCAATTGGAAATCTTAAATAATAATAATATAAGATAAAGGAGAGAAAAAAATGACTAGACAGATTGAAATATTGGTAGAAAGGAATAAATAAAAAAACAGTAATATAATATAATTTAAATATAAACATGTGATTTGTTAGCCGTCGTCTACTATTTTATTCACGGACTGAAATTCGTACTCCGTTGTTACTCAGTGGCGTATAAAAGTGTTCAGAAAAATTCAAAATTTTTTAGATTAATTATCTTTATTTATTCTAGTCACTATGGTATAAAATTCGATCATTAACTTGTTAAATAAAAATTACATCAACTGTCCCTCTCATTTATGGGTAAAATATAAAAAATGTTAAAATTAAATAATTAGATCCAAAATATACTTTTAATAAGCCTATAATTTTTATAACACATTTTCGGATCACCTTTTATTTTAAAATCAAATAAGTTCCTTTTTAACTCGTTTACTATTAATTGGATTTACAATTGAGCGTTACCGTTGTTTAATAAATAACTTCGAAATCACAAAATATATTTAATATACTTTTTACGTATATATATATATATATATATATATATATATATATATATATAGATCTATTTTATATAATAAATTTTATTATTTCTTATATTATTTTATAATTTAAATCATATATTAAATCAAACTATATTTCAAAGTATTATATATATTTATATATATAAATATATATATATTTATTTATTTATATGTAATAGTCCGTGAATCATCGGAAATGGTCGAAGTTAAATTGATTGTGTGAAACACAGTTCAAAATTTTGAGACTCAGCATTACAGACTTTGCTTATCATGTCAAATTCATATAAAGATTAAGTTTAAATTTGGTCGAAAATGTCCGGGTCGTCACAGGTAAGTCTAAAGTCACTGCTGAGACATATACTGGTCAACCAGTATCAGTAGATAAACTAATAACTTCCCTCACTAGTAAGTCTAAGGACAAAGGTAAAGCAGTAATCATCCATGATTATGGTACTAGTTCTAAACAGAAAGCTGCCCAGAAGGGAAAAGCTAAAGTGAACAAGATTGTAGACTCATGTGTTGAGTTATCCATCACAGAGATACTGACTGTAAAGCTAGACTACCTGTTGCTGATTGTTACCGAAAGCTAGCAGCATAATCAGACTCCCATTACATCTACTTCCAACCAGTTATCAAAACCAAAGGTGAGGAAATGCCACAATTATGGCAGCAAGACTCACTTGTCCAACCAATGTCCAGAGTACAAGGAGCTGCATAAGGCATATCGTGAAAAGATAGCCAGAATTCCATACATATCTGCTGCTCAAACCCTGACCACATCTGCTACTACTGTGCAGGGCATTCAAAACAAGCAAATCTGGTATCTTGATAGTGGTTGTTCAAGACATATGACTGGAAGTAAGTCCATGCTGATGGACTATCAAAAAAAAGATGGTTCAGTTATTTCATATGGAGATAATTCACTCGGTTACACAAAGGGTTTTGGTACTTTGACAAATAGGAATGTTACATTCAACAATGTAGCATATGTCGTTGGGTTTAAACAAAACTTACTCAGCATAAGCCGAATGACAAACAAGAGAAAGATAGTCCAATTCAGAAGAAAATTTGGCACTATTTTTGACAAAACAGGGACGCCTCTGCTGATTGTTAAAACACATGCAAATATGTATCAAAATGACATGAATACATCAGTCACAACAACTGATACTTTTTTTTTTCAAAGTCAGCATATAACCTCAAGTGGTTATGGTACAAGAAACTCTTACATCTCAACTTCAAAGACATTCACAAACTCTCAAGCAAAAGTTTAGTGTCTAGGCTACCCACCATGTCTTATGTTAAAGATATATTGTGTCATGGTTGTGAAAAGGGAAAGCATCAGCATGCTTTATTCATGTCAAAGCAGATTTCATCTGTTAAGAAACCATTACACTTACTTCACATGGATCTATTTGGTCCTGTCAATGTTTCCAGTTGTAGTGGGAAGAAGTATACACTGGTTATTGTTGATGAATATTTCAGATACATATGAGTATTCTTTTTGAAGCAAAAGAGTGAAGCTGCTGATGAAATCATCAATTTTATCAAATGAATGGAACTATTAAATGGGCAACTGGTGAAGAAGCTTAGAAGTGATCATGGTACAAAATTCAGAAATTTAACTCTTGAAGAATTTTATGCTGACAAAGGTATTTCACAAAACTTTTCTCCTGTGAGAATACCTTAACAAAATGGTGTTGCAAAAAAGAAGTAATAGAACTCTCATTGAAGCAGCAAGATCTATGCTAGCTGAGTGTAAGACCCATGTTCAGAATGTGCATTTTTGTAAATAAACTAAAAAGCTGGCGGCTTTTGTTTCAGCATGGGGCCGCGACGCGGCTAGCGTCAGGTGGTGATTCTTTGTTTATTTAAATTGAAGAGGGGCATTTTGGTATTTTCACATGGTGGACGACTTTATGGCCCCAAGACTAGTTGGTGGGTGTCATTACTCCCTTTTCATCTACTTTTTCACTTCCACTTTAATCCTAGAGAGAGAGGGGGTTTTAGTTTGAGAAAGTTCAATCAAAAGAGGAAGAAGCTCATTTCGGGTCTAAGCTCGAGTATTGAAGTTGTTCATCTAGTCACTAGCTACGTTTTGATTATGGTGGTATGTCCTATTCTTGATTTCTTTATTTTAACTAGTTTAAGGGTTAAGGTTTCGGTTTGTGATGAACTTAAAGCCCATTAGTTAGTGATTTGGGGGTTTTTGGGTAAGATTGAGTCATGAGGACTCAAGAATGACTAACCTAGGGTTTCAAGTGATAAATGGTGTTTATGGGTCTTAAATGGTTGTAAATCACTAGCACACTTTGTTGTTTTTGTAAATGAGCGTATTTGGGTAGTGGATGACCCAAATGGGTGTGTTGACCTTGAAATGGGTCAAATAAGTCTTGAATGACCTAGTGGTGTGTTGTTGGGTGATTTAATATCCTGGTCACTAGTTTTAGTAATTATTAGTAAGTTAGGCCCATGATTGGCGATATGAGGGCAATGGGTGAACATTTGCACTAGGTGTCCTTTTGGGCGGGTCGGAAGTCCTATTCGGATATGTGTAGATTTTATGTTAATGTAATAGATGATCTTATTGACGGGTGAAGAGCTTATTTGCTTACCTTCGTTTTTGATTAAGGTGAGTGGAATAATTATATGCGTAGGTATATAATGTATTTATTTGTGTAGCGCGAAATGTGAAGTGTCGGAGTGTTAAGACACCACGTTTCACGTGAAGAGTGAAGTGTCGATGTGCTAAGACACCACTCCAGAAAATATGAAGGGTGAAGTGTCGATGTGTTAAGATGCCACCCGGAGTGAAGTATCGAGGTGTTAAGATGCCACTCAAAGAATTATGAAGGGTGAAGTGTTGACGTGTTAAGACGCCACCCGGGGTGAAGTATCGACGTGTTAAGATGCCACCCATGGGGTTAGTGTACGACGTGTTAAGTACTCTAATGGTTGTTATGAACACGGAAATGCGAGTACCATTCCTTTGTACTATTGGTTAACCATGGTTATGTGTTGTAGTGTAGCATATTATTTTTTGAGGTATATATGCTATTGATTGTGCTAGCTTGTGACCTTGAAGATTTAGTGTTATACTTTGCGATGGTATGCTATTTTAAATTGCTAGCGTGTATGAGGTAATTGTGTATGTGATTACAAGTAAGTAGGTTGTATATGTATGTGTATAATTATTGCATTCACTAAGCGATATGCTTACCCTTTTGTTGTTTATTCTTTTTAGGCTCCGGCGTGGATAAAGGCAAGGGTATTCGTTTGGACTAGCGGGCTCCCTACATGATTATGCTAATGTTAGCTTTTGGAGTTCGACCTAGGTTTGGGTAGTTTAACCCCAAACACCATGCTTGGGTTTATGTTTGGTATTTAAACTTGTTCGGCGAAACTCATATTTTTGAATTGTAATGGGCAAATGATGCCCGGGGGTCGAATACTTGAATGAGAGTCTTAAAACCTGTAAAACTTGATTTAGTTATGTGGCAAAAAGCCTTTTGAATTGTTGGTTGTTGTTTAGCACACTTATCGGGACTTGTTTATTTCTTTTAAGGTGAAATCAGCAACCAAGTGGAGCCGTGCTGCGGCCCTAGGGTGGCGCGCCGCGGGAAACAGTGACACTTGTTAACAGTTTAATTGTAAAGGGGTGACATTCAGCATGACTGGCGAGCCGCGTCGCAGCCAAAGTAGGCGCACCGCGGCCAAAGTAGTTGCGCTACGCCTGAGACCTGACAGCACTGTTCACTTAAAAAATATATGTTTGCGATGTTTAACGAGTTGGGTCATTACAAGTGGTATCAGAGCATGGTCTAAGGGATTTAGGCGACTTGAGATAGGTGCCTAGACTTAGAATTTATTGTGTATGCATTATATGCGGGACTTGTAGGAGACGGGTCGGATCGGGTTTGGTTAGTGCCTAGGTTTAGGTGAACTAACCTTGTAATTAATTGTTTTGTGTTGTGTTTGCAATCATCAAGTGAGATAGACATTGTACTAGCAAGTTAATGAGATGTGTTCGCGTAATAATGACTAGATACCATTGTTACGGGTGCAAAACGTGTCAAACAAGCAATATACGACGATTGTTGAGCAAGATGGGGCGGTGAGGTGTATATATATATATATATATATATATATATATATATATATATATATATATATATATATATATATATAAAAGTCATGTTTTTTCATTTCGTTGTTTAACTTATTCCGTTTTATAGAATGAAGATGAGAAACGGACACGACACCGATAATGGGGGTACGAGCGAGGACCTCGATTTCATGGCCAAAGTTGAGGCCATTATGCAAAGGCATCAAGCGGCCTTTTTGGAGGACGTTAAGAAGATGTTCTTAGATTCGATTGGCGAGCAAGTAGTCAATCTAGTCAAGGAACAAGTAAAGGTTGTTCTTCACGAAGATAATGTGGGAAAATGAGACTTTTACTACAAAAATTTAAAGGATGCTCAACCTCCCACTTTTGAGGGCAAACAGGATCCACTAAAGAGCAATCGTTGTATCTCCGATATGGAGGGGGCTTTTCGTACTTGTGAATGGCCTCTCGATAAAAAGACGAGGTATGGTTGTAGCATGTTAAGGGGGTGATGCCAAGATGTGGTGGGACGAAAATATTCGGCTTTACGATGAAGAACAATGTATGGAATTCACGTTGGATGAATTCAAGATGGAATTTTTCAAGGAGTACCGAACTTCGGCCGATCTTTCTAGGCTTAAGGATGAGTTGCGTGCTTTGAGGCAAGGGTCGATGGATTTGAACACTCTCAAATCCGTTTTCTTATCAAAGACCCAATTTTGCCTGGAGTATGTCGGTAATGATCACATGTTGAAGGAAGATTTCTATCGAACCTTGAATGACAACTACCAAGAGAAGATTAGTAGAAACTCGGTGAAAACTTTTGATGAGTTGTTTGACATTGCTAAAGGTTTTGAGATGCTCGTTTTGAAAAAGAGTGGCTTTACTTTTAGCAAAAGAAAGTTTGAAGCTACTAGTCATTTAAACAAGAAGAGTAAAGGCGCAACGGAGAGTGTTGGTAGTGTGAAGAAGGGTGCTTCCAGAGGTTTTTCTTATATGTGTTACAATTGTGGACAAAAGGGTCATATGGCTCGTGATTGCCCAAACCCATCTTCCGCAAGCTCACTCACATGTTTTAATTGTCAAAAGCAAGGACACCGAAGGTCAGAGTGTCCCGAGTTGCGGGGTGATCAAGTTAAGAAGTTAGAGAAAGCGGCGGGTACGGCTCGGGGGCGAAATTATTTGATGACCAATGATGAATCCAAACAATCCAATGAAGTTGTCTCAGGTACTTTCATGGTTAACTCTAATCTGGCAAGGATACTATTTGATAGTGGTGCTAATTTGTCGTTTGTGTCTCCAAGATTTGTGCCTAAACTTAATAAACCGATAGCTAAGTTAAGTCATCCGGTAGAAGTCGAAATAGCGGATGGTAAGACGGTGCTAGGGGTTGATGTTTGTAAAGATTGTAGTGTTGTGTTTGGTACCAAAACATTTAAAATCGATCTCATTCCAATGACTTTGGGTGAATTTGATATCGTTGTTGGCATGGATTGGCTCGATCGTTATAGAGTCGATATCGCATGCCACGAAAAGTTTATTCGTGTAAAGACCCCAAGTGGGGGAGAGCTAATCATTCATGGCGATAAGCGAAGGATACTCGTACCATTATGCACCAACGCACGTGCGCGACGTTTCCTTAATAGTGGTGGCATGGTTTTTCTTGCCCATGTAGTTGATACTCGTGAAGAGCCACCATCCATTCATGAAATTCCGGTGGTTAATAAATTCGAAGACGTTTTTCCGGATGAGTTACCGGGTGTTCCGGCGGAAAGACAAGTTGAATTTCGCATTGAGTTGGTTTCGGGGGCTACTCCCATTGCTAAAACTCCTTATCGTTTAGCACCAACGGAAATGTAAGAGTTGTTAAATCAAACCCAAGAGTTGATTGAAAAGGGTTTCGTTCGACTGAGTGCCTCACCATGGGGTGCTCCGGTTTTATTCGTGAAGAAGAAATATGGTAGTATGCGGATATGCATCGATTATCGGGAGTTGAATAAAGTGACGATCAAGAACCGTTATCCATTACCTCGGATTGACGATTTGTTTTACCAACACCAAGGCGCGACATATTTTTCTAAGATTGACTTACGTTCTGGCTATCACCAAGTGCGGGTTCGTGAGGAAGATATCGAGAAAACGGCTTTTCAAACTCGTTACGGGCATTTTGAGTTTGTAGTTATGCCTTTTGGTCTCACGAATGCACCGGCAGCATTCATGGATCTTATGAACTGAGTGTGCCAACCTATGTTGGACAAGTTGGTAATTGTGTTCATTGACGACATACTTGTCTATTGTAAGAGTATGAAGGAACATGAACACCATTTGCGTGAAGTGTTGAAGACGTTGCGGAAGGAGAAGTTGTATGCTAAATTCTCCAAGTGTGAATTTTGGCTAAGGGAAGTGCAATTCCTTGGCCATATTGTGAACAAGGAAGGTATTCAAGTAGATCCGGGGAAGACTGAGACAGTGAAGAGTTGGGGACAACCGACTATGCCTACGGAAATTCGAAGTTTTCTCGGATTGGCCGGTTATTATCGTCGATTTATCCAAGACTTTTCTAAGATTTCTTCTCCGTTAACAAAGTTGACAAAGAAGAACGCGAGGTTTAATTGGGAAAATGAGCAAGAGACCGCTTTCCAATTGTTGAAAGAGAAGTTGTGCCAAGCTCCGGTTTTGGTGTTACCGGAAGGTGTGGAAGATATGACGGTTTATTGTGATGCCTCATTAAGCGAAATCGGGTGTGTTCTAATGCAGCGGGGTAAAGTCATCGCTTATGCCTCTCAACAATTGAAAGAACACGAAAAGAGATACCCGACTCACGATCTTGAATTGGCGGCGGTGGTTCATGCGTTGAAAATTTGGCGCCACTACTTGTATGGTGTCAACTGCACGATTTATTCGGATCATAAGAGTTTGAAACATCTCTTTAACCAACGAGATTTGAATTATCGTCAACATAGGTGGATGGATGTGGTAAAGGATTATGAATGCGAGATACTTTATCATCCGGGTAAGGCGAATGTGGTCGCGGATGCGTTGAGTCGAAAGAGTCAACATCCGGCAATACGAGTAGGATCGTTACGCATGATTATTACTAACGATTTTCTTATGAAGCTCGGTGAGATTCAAATTGAAGCTTTTGTTAACAACAAACATGAGGAACAAATCATGGGGCAAACGGAGTCTATTACCTTAGGCCCGCATGGTTTGTTGTCCTTTCAAGGACGGGTGTGGGTGCCTAAAATGGGTGATTACCGACAAGTGCTACTTGATGAAGCACATAATTCAAAGTATTCCGTTCATCCGGGTGCGACAAAGATGTATCTTGATTTAAAAAAAGATTATTGGTGGCCAGGCATGAAACGTGGTGTTGTTAAGTATGTTGAGCAATGCGTCACGTGTTTTCAAGTTAAGGCCGAACACCAAAAGCCGTATGGTATGTTAAAACCGTTAGAAATTCCAAAATGGAAATGGGAGAACATTAACATTAACACGGTAATAACCCAATTTGATACGATTTAGGTGATAGTTGATCGATTGACGAAGAGTGCTTTGTTTCTTTTCATTCGGGAAACGATATCGTTGGAGACCTTGTCTAAGTTGTTTATCAAGGAGGTGATTCGAGGCATGGAGTTCCTATATCTATTATTTCAGATCGAGATACTCGTTTCACGTCTCGGTTTTGGAATAAGTTTCATGAAGATATGGGTACTCAATTGAAGATGAGCACGGCGTATCATCCTCAAACAGACAGTCAAACTGAGCGTACGAACCAAACGTTGGAGGATATGTTACGGATGTGTGTTATTGATTTTAGTGGTAGTTGGGATGAGCACTTACCTTTGGTGGAATTCTCATACAACAATAGTTATCATGCTAGTATTGGAATGCCACCGTATGAGATGCTTTATGGGGGAAGATGTCAAACTCCTATTTGTTGGGGTGAAGTGGGACAAAGGGAAATTGGGAGTACCGACTTGGTTTTAGAGATGAATAGTAAGATTGAGATGATTCGGGCTCGACTTAAGGCTGCGCAAGATAGACAAAAGTCTTATGCCGATAAACGAAGATGACCGATTGAGTTTTAAGAAGGTGACATGGTGATGTTTAAGGTTTCTCCGTGGAAGGGTGTTATTCGGTTTCAAAAACGGGGAAAGTTAGCTCCTCGGTTTATTGGGGCTTTCAAAATTGCGGCTCGTGTGGGTGAAGTTGCTTATAGACTAGAGTTACCCGAAGAGCTTGTGGGGATTCATAACACATTCCATGTTTCCCATCTCCGTAAATGTCTTGCGGATGACTTGACGTGGGTACCGTTGGATGAGATTTCATTGAATAATAAGTTAGAGTATGTGGAGGAACCGATTGCCATTCTTGATGAGAAGATCAAAATGTTGCGTAACAAAGAGGTGAGGACTTTTAATGTCCAATGTCATCATCGAGAGGGTTCCGACTTTACGTGGGAATCCGAAGAGTTTGTTTTGGTTTATCTTCCTGCTTGTCATGCGACTTGGATTGCGAGGACGCAATCCGAGTCAAGTGGGGGAGAGTTGTAAGACCCAAGTTCGGAATGTGCATTTTTGTAAATAAAATAAAAAGTTGGCAGCTTCTATTTTAGAATGGGGCCGCGGCGCGGCCCTTTAGGGCGCGGCGCGGCTAGCGTCAGGTGGCGATTCTTTGTTTATCAAAATTGAAGAGGGACATTTTGGTATTTTCACATGGTGGACGACTTTAAGGCCCCAAAACCAGTTGGTGGGTGTCATTACTCTCTTTTCATCTACTTTTTCACTTCCACTTTAATCCTAGAGAGAGGAGGTTTCAGTGTGAGAAAGCTCAATCAAAGGAGGAAGAAGCTCATTTCGGGTCTAAACTCGAGTATTAAAGTTGTTCATCTAGTCACTAGCTACGTTTTGATTGTGGTGGTAAGTCCTAATCTTGATTTCTTTACTTTAACTAGTTTCAAGGTTAGGGTTTGGGTTTGTGATAAACTTAAAGCCCATTTGTTAGTGATTTGGGAGGTTTTTAGGTAAGATTGAGTCATGAGGACTCAAGAATGACTAACCTAGGGTTTCAAGTGATAAATGGTGTTTATGGGTCTTAAATGGTTGTAACTCACTAGCATACTTTGTTGTTTTTGTAAATGAGCGTATTTGGGTTGTGGATGACCCAAATGGGTATGTTGACCTTGAAATGGGTCAAACGAGTCTTGAATGATCTAGTGGTGTGTTTTTAGGTGTTTTAATATCATGGTCACTAGTTTTAGTGATTATTGGTAAGTTAGGCCAATGATTGGCGATATGAGGGCAATGGGTGAACATTTGCACTAGGTGTCCTTTTGGACGGGTCGGAAGTCCTTTTCGTTTGGACTAACGGGCTCCCTACATGATTATGCTAGTGTTAGCTTTTGGAGTTCAACCTAGGTTTGGGTAGTTTAACCCCAAACACCATACTTGGGTTTATGTTTGGTATTTAAACTTGTCGGTCGAAACTCATATTTTTGAATTGTAATGGGCAAATGATGCCAGGGGTCGAATACTTGAATGAGAGTCTTAAAACCTGTAAAAATTGATTTAGTTATGTGGCGGAAAGCCTTTTGAATTGTTGGTTGTCGTTTAGCACACTTTTCGGGACTTGTATATTTCTTTTAAGGAGAAATTAGCAACCCAGTGGAACCGTGCCGTGGCCCTAGGGTGGCGCGCCGCGGGAAACAGTGAAACTTGTTAACAGTTTAATTGTAAAGGGGTGACATTCAGCATGACTGGCGAGCCGCGTCGCAGCCAAAGTGGGCGCGCCACACCTGAGACCTGACAGCACTGTTCACTTTAAAAAAATATATGTTTTGCGATGTTTAACGAGTTGGGTAGTTACACTGAGTCTGGCTGAAAAATTCATACTGGGCATAAGCTGTGAATACTGCATGTTTTACCCAGAATAGATATTTAATAGTGAAAAGACATCTGCTTATGAAGTCATCAAAGGAAAAATACCCTCCATTTCATTTTTTCATGTATTTGGCTCTCCCTGTTTCATATTGAATAATAGGTATCAGCTTGGACAATTTGATGCTAAAGCCAATGAAGAAATATTTCTTGGATATTCAAATATGTCAAAGGCATATAGGATCTTTAACAAAGGAAGGGGATGTTTTGAGGAATAAATTAATGTTACATTTGATAAAACTGAAACAACCCAACCCGTATTCCATACGATAAATTTTTTTTTATACAATACACATTTACGCGCCAATTAAATATGTAAACCATTCCACAAGTTCCATTTAAACGTGCAACCATTTAAATGTTTACAAAAGGCTCGAAGGCCATTAATTTAGGTTTAATACAAGTTTGACCCACTACAATGATAGTTTATAATCCAAACGACACTCGAGCATAGTTTGGGGCTAAACTACCCAAAACGTTAGGCCACTTCAAAAGCTATCCCAAAAGCACCCCCTGTCAACACAAACGGGAGATAACTAATCCAACCGTATGCCCTTACCCTTGTCCAAGGCGGAACCTATAAAAATGGTAAACAACGAGAGGGTAAGCAATGCTTAGTGAATGCGATAGTTATACATACACATATATAACCCATCTATTTGCAATCACAAATACCAAATACCTCGCACGAACATGTAACTCACATAGCAAGTCAATCATACCCGAAATACCAACAAGTCGTACATTGACACAAAATCTCATTAGCATATACTCAACACCATATATATATAATGCTAAACGATCACAACATAATATGGTTAACCATAATGATATGGTGCTACCGGCACGTGGTTCACACCATACGCATTTGAGTCTCACTCTTTTATAGTGCTACCGGCACATGGTTCACACTTTGACGCTACCGGCACGTGGTTCACTCCTCACTTTATAGTGCTACCGGCACGTGGTTCATACTCGATGCTACCGGCACGTGGTTCACATCCTACATCCGTCACATACATGTTATGGCACTACCGGCACATGGCTCATACCATAACATTCACAAATAAACACGCCATATACATAAACGTATAATTATTCCACTCACCTTGTCACAAGGATGATGATTTAGCACTTCCGAGCTTCAACACAATGTACCTAAATCATTAAGTGCACAATCAATTTCACAACTAGTGGGATTAAGCACAATACTCCCACTTGAGCATTTAATGACCCAATTTGCATTAAATGACTCAACTACTCGCAACCGCCCATAAATGACCAAGACTCGACTTTAATCACTAAGACTAGTGAATTAAAGTCTATTAACTTCAATTAACACAAAACTTAGGGCAATCCATACCCATTTCATCTAATTAGGTCAACTAGTACATTTTGACCCATTTTATATTTCTTAGATTCACAATCAAGTCAAGCTTACCCATTTACACTTCTTTCATTAATCTTAAAGTGCATTAGTGACTAACAACACCATTTGGCACTTACAACTCCAAATCACAAGGCCAAAACCCTAGATTGTGGCTATTAGGGTTTCATTACAACAACATAACCCAAACTCACCCATTTTACCCTCAAATGGGTCATACAAATCTCTAGTAACCCAAACCCTAGCCTTTAACCAATTAAAACTTAAAACATAAAGTTAGAACTTACCAAGACTATCTTCTCGTAGCTAGTAACAAGGAGAACAACTTTAAATCTC
Organism: Rutidosis leptorrhynchoides; assembly: GCF_046630445.1. NCBI lineage: Eukaryota > Viridiplantae > Streptophyta > Magnoliopsida > Asterales > Asteraceae > Rutidosis > Rutidosis leptorrhynchoides. The sequence continues at coordinate 188,276,499 of NC_092343.1, forward strand.
GCTCCTAAGTTTGATTCACAAAACTCCAACTCCAAATCTCAAGATTAAACTAAGTGGGTTTTGTGTTTTGGGAGAGAAATTGGAAAGAAAATGGAAAAGGAAATGAAATAAATGAATATGTGGTGGAGAGTTGATGCTCTCATCAGATCCACATGTCAATTTACCATTTTGCCCCTTAAAATCCCTTAAATTGAGCCAAGTCCGACACCAGTTCAGCAGAACTGTCGCGGCGCGGACTTAATCGTCGCGGCGCGACACATAAAGGGAAAATAGACCCTTCTTAATCCATTCCCTGATCCAGGTTTGCTTTATATGCCGCGGCGCGGACCCATTTGCCGCGGCACGGCTTAAGGCTGCATCTGAACAGCTTGACCATCTTAAACAATTTTCGATGTTATTTAATTTGTACAATCCAAACCCGCTTCCTATATTCACCTAGCCTTCCACAATAGTCTCACAAGACTTAATGCTAACAAAACCCATGTTTAAACTTATATATATATATATATATATATATATATATATATATATATATATATATATATATATATATATATATATATATATATATATATATGCACACATTATCAAGTATACACACATATATATATATACACATATATTCGTACATTTACACATAAGCTAATGAGTTATAGATGTACAAATGATTAAGTAGGTACCTTTCGATACGTACGGGAAAATGGGGTGTTACAACTCTCCCCCACTTGAATCGAAGCGCGTCCTCGCGATCCAAGCCGCATGACAAGAAGGAAGATAAACCAACACAAACTCTTCGGGCTCCCAAGTGAATTCGGAACCCTTACTACGATGCCATTGAACTTTAAAAGTCCTTACCTCTTTATGTCTCAATGTTTTGACCTTCTCATCAAGTATGGAAATCGGTTCCTCAATATACTCTAACCTATTATTTAGCTCAATCTCATCTAATGGCACCGAAGTTGAATCATCCGCAAGACACTTACGGAGGTGGGAAACATGAAATATATTATGGATCCTCGCAAGCTCTTCGGGCAATTCCAAACGATACTCGACTTCACCAACACGAGCTAAAACCTTAAATGGTCCAATAAACCGGGGAGCTAACTTTCCTCGTTTCCGGAATCGAATAATACCTTTCCATGGCAAAACCTTAAGCATCACCATGTCACCTTCTTGAAATTCGATCGTTCGTCTACGTTTATCGGCATAAGATTTTTGCCTATCTTGAGCCTTTTTCAAATGCTCTCGAATCACATCAATCTTGCTATTCATCTCTAAAACCAAATCGGTACTCCCGATTTCCTTTTGTCCCACTTCACCCCAACAAATCGGGGTTCGACACCTACGCCCATAAAGCATCTCATAAGGTGGCATCCCAATACTAGTATGATAACTATTATTGTACGAGAATTCCACCAAAGGTAAGTGCTCGTCCCAACCACCACCAAAATCGATAATGCACGCACGTAACATATCTTCCAAAGTTTGATTCGTACGTTCAGTTTGACCGTCCGTTTGAGGATGATACGCCGTGCTCAATTTCAATTGTGTACCTATATCCTCATGAAACTTTTCCTAAAATCGAGATGTAAAACGAGTATCTAGATCCGAAACAATCGATATAGGAACGCCGTGTCGAGAGATGACTTCCTTGATAAACAACTTAGCCTAAGTCTCCGACGATATCGCTTCCTTAATGGGAAGAAACAAAGCACTGTTCATCAATCGATCAACTATAACCCAAATCGAATCAAATTGGGTTCTCGCCGTTTTAGGTAACTTCGTGATGAAATCCATGGTAATGTGCTCCCATTTCCATTTCGGGATTTCTAACGATTGTAACTTACCATACGGCTTTTGGTGCTCGACCTTAACTTGCAAACACGTGACGCATTGCTCAACATACTTCACAACATCACGTTTCATGCCCGGCCACTAATAATCTTTCCTTAAATCAAGATACATTTTCGTCGCGCCCGGATGAATGGAATACTTTGACTTATGTGCTTCATCGAGTAGCACTTGTTGGTAATCACCCATCTTAGGCACCCACACTCTTCCTTGAAAAGACAACAAACTACGTGAGCCCATAGTAATGAACTCCGATTGTCCCACAATTCGTTCTGCATGCTTGTTGTGAACGTAAGCCTCTATTTGAATCACACCGAGTTTTTCAAGAAAATCGTTAGTAATAATCATACGTAACAATCCCAATCGTAACACCGGGTGATGACTCTTTCGACTCAACGCATCCGCGACCACATTCGCCTTGCCCGGATGATAAAGTATTTCACAATCATAATCTTTCACCACATCCATCCACCTACGTTGACGATAATTCAAATCTCGTTGATTAAAGAGGTGTTTCAAACTCTTATGATCCGAATAAATCGTACACTTGACACCATATAAGTAATGGCGCTAAATTTTCAACGCATGCACAACCGCCGCCAACTCGAGATCATGAGTCAGATATCTCATCTCGTGTTCCTTTAATTGTCGAGAGGCATAAGCAATGACTTTACCTCTTTGCATTAGAACACACCCGAGTCCATTTAACAAAGCATCACAATAAACCGTCATGTCTTCCACTCCTTCTGACAAAACTAACACCGGAGCTTAACACAACTTCTCTTTTAACAGTTTAAAAGCAATTTCTTGCTCGTTCTCCCAATTAAACCTCGCGTCCTTCCTTGTTAATTTCGTCAACGAAGAAGCAATCTTAGAAAAGTCTTGGATAAACCGACGATAATAACCGGCCAATCCGAGAAAACTTCAGACCTCCGTAGGCGTAGTCGGTTGTCTCCAACTCTTCACTATCTCTATCTTCCCCGGATCTACTTGAATGCCGTCTTTGTTCACAATGTGACCAAGGAATTGAACCTCCCTTAGCCAAAATTCACATTTGGAGAACTTAGCATACAACTTCTCCTTTCGTAATGTCTTCAATACTTCACGCAAATGACGTTCATGTTCGTTCATACTCTTTGAATAAACAAGTATGTCGTCAATGAACACAATTACCGACTTGTCCAACATAGGTTGGCACACTCGGTTCATAAGATCCATGAATGCCGCCGGTGCATTCATAAGACCAAAAGGCATTACTACAAACTCAAAATGCCCATAACGCGTTCGAAAAGCCGTTTTCTCAATATCTTCATCACGGACCCGCATTTGGTGATAGCCGGACCGTAGGTCGATCTTAGAGAAATACGTCGCACCTTGGAGTTGATTAAACAAATCGTCGATCCTAGGCAGTGGATAACGATTCTTGATTGTAACTTTATTCAACTCCCGGTAATCGATACACATCCGCATACTACCATCCTTCTTTTTTACGAATAAAACCGGAGCGCCCCATGGAGAAGCACTCGGTCGTATAAAACCCTTATCAAGTAACTCTTGGGTATGATTTAACAACTCTTGCATTTCCGTTGGTGCTAAACGATAAGGAGTTTTAGCAATGGGAGTAGCTCCCGGAACCAACTCAATACGAAATTCAACTTGTCTTTCCGCCGGAACACCCGGTAACTCGTCCGGAAAAATGTCTTCGAATTCACTAACCACCGGAATTTCACGAATAGGTGGCGGCTCATCACGAGTATCAACAACATGGGCAAGAAAAGCCAAGCCATCACTAACAAGAAAACGACGTGCCCGTGCAAAAGAACATATCGGCACAAGTCTTCTTAGTCTATCGCCATGAATAATCAACTCTCCCCCACTTGGGGTCTTCACACGTATAAACTTTTCATGGCATGCAATATCGGCTCTATTTCGATCGAGCCAATCCATACCAACAACGATATCAAAATCGCCCAAAGTCATAGGGATGAGATCAATTTTAAAGTTTTCGGCACCAAAAACGACATCACAATTCTTACACACATCAACCACTAGCACCGTCTTGCCGTCCGCTATTACGACTTCTACCGGACGACTTAACTTAGCTAACGGTCTATCAAGTTTAGACACAAATTTTGGAGACACAAACGACAAATTTGCACCGCTATCAAAAAGAATCCTTGCCGGATTAGAATTAACCAAGAAGGTACCTGAGACAACTTCGTTGGATTGCTTGGCTTCGCCGTTAGTCATCAAATAGTTTCGACCTCGAACCGTACCCGCCGCCTTCTCTAGCCTTTTAACATTATCGTTGTTCAAATCGGGACACTCTGACTTTCGGTGTCCTTCTTTACCACAGTTATAGCAAGTAAATTTGTTCGGGCCATGTGTCCCCTTTGTTTACAATTAAAACACGTGGGCCCGAAACCCCAGAAGCACCATTCTTCACACTATTTAAGCTTTCGGAGCCTTTCTTGTTCTTTTTATTGGAAAAGTTCGAATGACTCGAACCTTCAAACTTTCTTTTAGAAAAAGTGAAATCGCTTTTCCTTGGAACCTCTGGATCAAAACCCCGAGCCAACTCAAACAACTCCTCAAAAGACTTAGCCATACCCCGACTAATCTTACCCTTCAACTCATCATTTAAAGTACGGTAGAAATCTTTCATTAATTTGTGATCGTCACCAACATATTTCGGGCAAAAATGAGTCTTTGCCAAAAAGGTAGACTTGAGAGTAACCAAGTTCATCGAACCTTGTTGCAAATGATGCAACTCATCCCGGATTCTATCAAGGTCGGAAGAAGTTCGGTATTCTTGGAAGAATTCCTTCTTAAACTCCCCCCATGTCAAGCTCATGCATTGCTCTTCGCCATATAAATTGATTCTATCGTCCCACCACAACTTGCCTTCTTCACGTAGCATGCTAGACCCATATCTCGTCTTCTTCTCGAGAGGACATTCCGCGGTACGGAAAGCTCCCTCTATATCAGAAATCCAACAAGTGCTTTTCAATGGATCCCTCACCCCATTAAACATCGGAGGTTGAGTATCCTTGAAATTTTTGTAGTGGAAGTCCTGCCTTCTACCCCCACCATTACCTTCACCCCCTTCGCCTCGAGGATAAATGTTTCTAGCCTCTAAAGCCTCCTCTATTGCGGCTTTCATTCGATCATTGATCATTTCGGTCACTTGTCCATCGACCGACTCTTAGAAGACCTTTCGGACATCGTCAAGAAAATCCTTCTTTAACTTTTTAAAGATGGCCTCAATCTTGGCCGTGAGTTCAACATCCTCACTCGTACCACCGTTATCATTATCGTGTCCATTTCTCGTCTTCATTCTAAAAAACGGAAAAGATTAAACAAAGAACGAAAAGACATAACATGTAAGTATATACATGTATACCACACTACTCCATCTCGCTCGACAATCGTCGTACATTACTTGTTTGACACACTTTGCACCCGTAACAATGGTAGCTACTCATTGTTACCCGAGCACGTCGCATTACCTTGCTAGTACAACGTCCATCTCACTTGATGCTTGCTAAGTACAACACAAATCAATTTGCACAAGGTTAGTTCACATAAACCAAAGCACTAACAATTCCCGATTAGACCCAAAGTCCTACAAGTCCCGCATAAAGCTTTCACACAATAAAGTCCAAGTATAGGCACCTATCTCAAGTCGCCTAAATCCCTTAGACCATGCTCTGATACCACTTGAAACAACCCAACCCGTATTCCATACGATAAGTTTTTTTTTTTATACAATACACATTTACGCGCCAATTAAATATGTAAACCATTCCACAAGTTCCATTTAAACGTACAACCATTTAAATGTTTACAAAAGGCTCGAAGGCCATTAATTTAGGTTTAATACAAGTTTGACCCACTACAATGATAGTTTATAATCCAAACAACACTCGAGCATAGTTTGGGGCTAAACTACCCAAAACGTTAGGCCACTTCAAAAGCTATCCCAAAAGCACCCCCTGTCAACACAAACGGGAGACAACTAATCCAACCGTATGCCCTTACCCTTGTCTAAGCCGGAACCTATAAAAATGGTAAACAACGAGAGGGTAAGCAATGCTTAGTGAATGCAATAGTTATACATACATATATATAACCCATCTATTTGCAATCACAAATACCAAATACCTCGCACGAACATGTAACTCACATAGCAAGTCAATCATACCTGAAATACCAACAAGTCGTACATTGACACAAAATCTCATTAGCATATACTCAACACCATATATATATATATATATATATATATATATATATATATATATATATATATATATATATATATATATATATATATATATATATATATATATATATATATATAATTCTAAACAATCACAACACAATATGGTTAACCATAACGCTATGGTGCTACCGGCACGTGGTTCACACCATACGCATTTGAGTCTCACTCTTTTATAGTGCTACCGGCACATGGGGTTCACACTTTGACGCTACCGGCACGTGGTTCACACTTGATGCTACCGGCACGTGGTTCACATCCTATATCCGTCACATACATGTTATGGCACTACCGGCACATGATTCATACCATAACATTCATAAATAAACACGCCATATACATGAACGTATAATTATTCCACTCACCTTGTCACAAGGATGATGATTTAGCACTTCCGAGCTTCAACGTAATGTACCTAAATCATTAAGTGCACAATCAATTTAACAACTAGTGGGATTAACCACAATACTCCCACTTGAGCATTTAATGACCCAATTTGCATTAAATGACTCAACTACTCACAACCGCCCATAAATGGCCAAGACTCGACTTTAAACACTAAGACTAGTGAATTAAAGTCTATTAACTTCAATTAACATAAAACTTAGGGCAATCCATACCCATTTCATCTAATTAGGTCAACTAGTACATTTTGACCCATTTTATATTTCTTAGATTCACAATCAAGTCAAGCTTACCCATTTACACTTCTTTCATTAATCTTAAAGTGCATTAGTGACTAAAAACACCATTTGGCACTTACAACTCCAAATCACAAGGCCAAAACCCTAGATTGTGGCTATTAGAGTTTCATTACAACAACATAACCCAAACTCACCCATTTTACCCTCAAATGGGTCATACAAATCTCTAGTAACCCAAACCCTAGCCTTTAATCAATTAAAACTTAAAACATAAAGTTAGAACTTACCAAGACTATCTTCTCGTAGCTAGTAACAAGGAGAACAACTTTAAATCTTGCTCCTAAGTTTGATTCACAAAACTCCAACTCCAAATCTCAAGATTAAACTAAGTGGGTTTTGTGTTTTGGGAGAGAAATTGGAAAGAAAATGGAAAAGGAAATGAAATAAATGAATATGTGCTGGAGAGTTAATGCTCCCATCATATCCACATGTCAATTTACCATTTTGCCCCTTAAAATCCCTTAAATTGAGCCAAGTCTGACACCAGTTCAGCAGAACTGTCGTGGCGCGGACTTAATCGTCGCGGCGCGACACATAAAGGGAAAATAGACCCTTCTTAATCCATTCCCTGATCCAGGTTTGCTTTATATGCCGCGGCGCGGCTTAAGGCTGCATCTGAACAGCTTGACCATCTTAAACAATTTTCGATGTTATTTAATTTGTACAATCCAAACCCGCTTCCTATATTCACCTAGCCTTCCACAATAGTCTCACAAGACTTAATGCTAACAAAACCCATGTTTAAACTTATATATATATATATATATATATATATATATATATATATATATATATATATATATATATATATATATATATATATATATATATATATATATATATATATATATATATATATATATATATATATATATATATATATATATATATATATGCACACATTATCAAGTATACCCATATATATATATACATATATTCGTACATTTACGCATAAGCTATCGAGTTATAGACGTACAAATGATTAAGTAGGTACCTTTCGATACGTACGGGAAAACGGGGTGTTACAAAAACTATCCCAACCTTATCTTCTGGTCAAGAAGATGAGGAGTTAATCTTTGAAGAGCCTACTCAGCTAGCTTGTAATGAAGAAGAACCATCAGCAGTACCTTCACTCATTCATGTGTATCTAACCAATTGGACCTACTGGCTCTATTGAAGTACTACAAATTAAGCAGAGGTCCACTTATTCTGAAGGATCACCGTTTGGTACTACAAATGAAGTACATCAGTCTCATACTAATGTACATAATACTGGCCCTACTGATGACCCTGATGTTGTGTGTTTTATTTTACGCACTTTAAATATCGGGACACGTATACAAGGTTTTGACATATCATATCGACGCATATAAATATATATATATATATATATATATTATTTGGAATAACCATAGACACTCTATATGCAGTAATGATCGAGTTCTCTATACAGGGTTGAGGTTGATTCTATAATAATATATATACTTTGAGTTGTGATCGAGTCTGAGACATGTACACGGGTCACGATACGTATTAATTAATTCGAATATTATATATTAAACTATATATTAATTATTGGACTGTCAACTGTGGATTATCGACTGTGGACTAATGACATTGGACAATTAAAATGAATTAAAATATTGATTATAATATATGAAACTAAATAATTCTTCAAGTTTGCCACTTGATTTCATCTTAAACCTCATTTGTATCTTGACGATTACAATCTGGGTTCAAACTTTTCATGGTTCTTGAAAACACCTCAATCGAGAGGATGAACCAACCGCACTTCATCTACGGAAGAAAAGATTGATGCATATAGTTATGCACCTGAAAACACTCGGAACATGAGTAAACGTTTAACATGTATCATTGCTAGATCCTTTAGCATTATTATTACCCAAAATAACTTTACAATCCCTTTCAAAGTAGTAAATTTTGTCACAGCTCCAACAAGTCAGCTTCGACTTTTCGTTCGAAACAACCTTATTATAACCTTAATATATACATTGTCTTTTCGTCATCGTTACCGGGTAACCATTTATATCCCACCACATTAGCAGTAAACTTACCAACAACCTTGTTGATCTTTGACTTTCCGAAGAATCATTACAGTTATCGAAACCCTATCATATACTCATCCACATCTGTAACGAGAACTGCCATACCAATTACCGAGAATCAGCAATCAGTATTTTGAAATCTCGCAACATGTCTGCAACAACAGTTATATGTATACATATAACATTTATCTCCTGGAATCATGATCTTCCATCCTGGAATTCTGAAAAACACCAAGTCTATGAATCAATACTCGGAATTCTGAAAAAGCTGAATGAAGCAGCAAAAATTTTAAACGACGTTAACAGTCGAAAGTTTGATGATATAGAATGGAGTGTTGGAAACGCTCAACGGAAAATTTAGTACCAAAAAGCGGATTATGAGAAATTATGAAAGAGACTGTGGACAAATCACAAGGACTAAACTTGTACATAAAGAATCCTGAAGATACTGTTTCTGATGAAATCTTTAGCGAATACCTTGCTTCTGATTTCAAACTCTTGCGGACAAATTTTTCTTCACCATCCTTCGATATTAGAGATTTCAAGATATCATCGTATCTTTCATTATAAATATCCTTCATATTTCTGAAGATATTTTCATAATTATTCTTATCTGAAATCAAAAATCTCTCCGTGCTATCAGTGTTACATCATATAGAAACTATTAGTTTCTATATTCTGTAAACTTTCGAGCTTAAAATATGAATGTTATTGAACTAATGTTAGGAATTGATGCATGAGTTAGTATAATATAATGACACTTGATCAACGTGATTATATTACAGTAAGTCATGTTGAGTTTCTAAATGAAACGTGATGATTCAGATTATAACGTCATCATGTGACATGTTACATGACTCTTACATTCTATCTAATCTATAAACATATCAAGAACATATTTTCTTGATAATTCTATCTTTTCTCTTAAATTCTGATAACTTAACCACTCAAGATCGTGCTATTACAATCTCTCTCTTAGAACATTAGTCATGTTCATTTGAAACTCCATACCTACAAATTCTGGACCATTATTCGCTTGATTTAAAGTCGGGAAGAGAAAACAAAAGAATGAATCTTCGAAATAGAAATGGGGGGTATAAATCGCAGCAAATATGAGAGAGAGCATTAACTGTGAATGACAATGATTATTGAAGACAGAAGCATGGACGTTGAAATATAAAGGAGAATATAAAGCCTGATAACAACACATAAATTACAAACCGTGGATATTAATACGAATAGCAATATAAAGACACGGTATAATTAAGAATAGTATTACCCCAAGGCAATAGTAGAAGCAAACAGATTTTTCTGGTGGAAGATTGAAAAGAAGGAGGACAGAAATGATAATTAGAAAAATATCAGGGATTAGAACTGGAAGAAACATATTGACGAGTGTTTTAAAATTTAAATTGAAGGAGAAATAATAGAAAGTGGGAGATGTAGAAATAAGGAATCGAAGGGAGTAGATTTATAGTGAAATATCATACGGAGAAATCGAGGCAGATCACCGTATTTAATTATAGAGATCTTAATTTTCCTTATTCGCCGAAGAATCAAATCTTTTAGATTTCGAAGATTTTCTCTAAATTCCTTAAATTTCGGAATTTAATCATGACAACGTCAAAAATTAAGGCACACCTTATTTTTTAAATTCAACCCCGACTCTGTCAAAAACTAAGACAAGTCTTTATCCTTTCATTTCATTTTTTTGTGATAGCTTTCATTCGTGCTCTTCGAATAATCGAATTATTTTATTTGTATTATTCAATAGTGATAAACCTCTATTTATCAGCTCATATTCATCAGGAAAACATATTTATTGTTAGCCATGACGACCTCACTCAAATTTTGGGACGAAATTTTTTTAACGGGTAGGTACTGTGATGACCCGGGAATTTTCGACCAAATTTATACTTGAATCTTATGTGATTTCGATACGATAAGCAAAGTCTGTAATGTTGATGTTTCGAAAACTTTGAACTGGGTTCATGTAAGCATTTGACCTTTGACTATTCCCGACGATTCACGAACAATCATGTGTAAATAAAAATATAAACATATATATATAAAAATAAATATAAGCATATGTAATATTTTTAAATAAATAAAATACCCTTTTATCAATTGGAATTAAAAATATAAAATAATAAAAAATATAATTAAGTTGTTATAAATATATATAAATAGATATATATGATAATATTGTAAATCTATATAGTTATAGATACAAAAGATTTCTATTAATAACTATAATATTGCAATATTTATAAAATGTATAAATATTAAATATTCAATTGATGTATCCATATAATATATGATATAAATTGTAATATAAATATATTAAAGGTAATTACAAGTCTAATTATAATTATTACTTGATTATTATTACATTCATTATTGTTATTAATATTAATATTAAAATTATTAACATTATAATACTGAAATTGTTACATTTGATTTGTTAATATCATTATTATTATAACTCGTAGTAAAGTGATAATTTTGGTTATATGATTAATATTAGTAATATTATTAAATATTATTATTACCATTTTCATTAAGAATTATTATTATTATAAATTATTATTTTATCAATATTGTAATTCCGATTATTAGAAAATAATACAATCTATTGTTTTTATCATTTATAATATTAGTATTATTATTATTTTTGGTGCTTCTATTATTATTTATCATTATTAATTTAATTATTATTAATTGATATTATTATTATTAATATACTTATTAATCATTAATAATAATTATAAAAGAATTATAAGCTTGTAAAGAAATCACAGAAATTATTACCTGTAACTTTCACACTTTATCTAATTTAACTTCTTGTTTCTAAACGGAATCACAAATCAAATTCCATCACAGTACGATGACAAAATTTGTTAGCTGTAGGCATCAGCTTTTATTTTTATTTTATTTTTTTTAAAATCCTGTCTGTTATGAATCTGATGTTGTCGATTTCCCTTTATATAAAAAAAAATGTTTAAGCTCGACATTAGGACAGAAAATCATTCAATTATTTGTTTTCCTTATCAAATAAAACCTACTACAGCTTTCATTCGAGGAAATTAAACCCAGGAAAGTTCAAAACGAACTCATCACCTCTTATCTTGTTACTTTTTCACAAAAGCTCAATTTCAATATAAATCTCAAAATGTAATAATGTAGGGTTGTTAGGAATTGTCTATTCAAATTATCTGGAAAGATTCAAGTTCCAATTTTTGATATTGAAGTCGAATTTTCAAGTCAAACTTAGTTCTTAAAAAGTCAACAGTTTTGTTCATTATAAAATTCGAAGTCTAGTCAGTGTTTCAGGTTCAATTGATGGTTCAAACAGATTCTAAGAAGGATTGTGAACATTTTTCATATAGAAAGTTTGGTCAATTACAGTCTCAAATCCAATATCACGATTGGAGTTCTTTGTTTTGTTTTTTTTTCAAACTGTGTCTATTAATTTTGTTTCTGTTTGAATTAATCCCTATCACAGCTTATAAACGTTTATAATACGTTTGAAAACAATTAATTAATTCATTTAAATAGCTGTTAACATAGTACCTGGTCTCTAGTCGAATTGAATTTAAGTGGATAAGAAGGAGAATAGGAAACAGATTAAATACGGGTTATGAATAATTCTTTTGGTTATAAATCAGAAAATAGAAGTCAGCCGGATGGTTAATGGGTGTTGTTGAGAAGCAGGAGGTCGCGGGTTTGAGTCCGGGCGTGGGCAGTTTTCTTTGAATCTTTTTCTTTGTATGGTAGTTTCTTATTTTTATTTATTTATTATTATTATTATTATTATTATTATTATTATTATTATTATTATTATTATTATTATTATTATTATTATTATTATTATTATTATTATTATTATTATTATTATTATTATTATTATTATTATTATCATTATCATTATTATTGTTATGGTTATTAATATTATTAATATTGTTAGTGTTATAATTATTATTATTACTAATATCATACTTATATTTATATTTATAAACATTAGAAACATTATGATCATTAGTATTTTTATAAGTATTATTACTGTAGAAATTATGGTTATTAGTTTTAATATTGATATTACTAATATTATTACCATTAATAGTATAATTATTAAGTTGTATTATTACTATATTATAATCAGTAATAAGATTGTTATTGTTATTAGGTAATAGGAATTATTATCAAAACTATTATTTTCATCATCATTATTATTAAACATATCATTTTTATTAAAAAACTACTATAATTATTAGAAGTATTATTATTATTTTTATTTACTATTATTATTATTGTTAGTAATAAAAGTATTATTATTATCATTAACATAGGTATTATCATTAGTGTTATCATTATTATTAATATTACAGAGTATCATTAATCGACTTATCAATTAAACATTAATATTAGTAATACTGTATGATTACTTAAATTTCTATTAAAACTATTAAAAATTACCATTTTTATTAAAATTATTATTTTGACTAAAACTATCATTATTATCATTATCAGTATTATCTATATCATTATTATTAAGATAATTACGATTATGAAAATAAAAGTATTAATGACATTATTAAAGTTATAAGCACAAAAATAAAGATTATATATATAATTATATATAATTAATATACATAACTTAACTATAATAATATATCTATATATATAAAATGAAAATATATATAATGAAACTTATTAAACTACTATATAAATGAATTACATCACTAATAACAAAATATTTGCTCGATTACAAATATGTGTATTAATATATATACAAATGATATAGGTTCGTGAATCCGAGGCCAACCCTGCATTGTTTAATATCGTCAAATGTATTTTTACTACAATATACAGTATTGTGAGTTTCATTTGCTCCCTTTTTAAATACTTTTGCAATATATATTTTTGGGACTGAGAATACATGCGTTGCTTTTATAAATATTTTACGAAATAGACACAAGTACTTAAAATTACATTATATGGTTGGATTATTAACCGAATATCGCCCTTCAAGTTGCTACAGTGAATTGCTACAGTAAAATTGACTTTGCTACAGTGAATTGCTACAGTAGCACTATTTGATGTCGACGAACTAGAAACAAAACGCCATGCGATCGCATGGCAAAAACACTGAAAACTCATGCGATCGCATGAGCTACAGTAAATGAAAAAGTATTATAAATACGCCAGTTTGTTCGACGAGTTACTCACCCCAATTTCTTTTCTTCCTTCTGTAAACGATAAGATATTTATAATTTTAATATTATAATTTAAGTTTAATAATAATAAGGTATTTACGAGGGTATTTTAATTCGGGTTTCAAACCGTTTCAAGCTAAGGTAATATTGAGTATTGTTCGGGGTATTGTTCTAGAATCCAAGGCCAACCATACAGTCGTCTACCATCATTACGTCTACGCTATTTCCCTACAATATTGAATCACAATATTGAACTGTGAGTTATAGTCTCCCTTTTTAAATACTTTAAATATTTTTGGGCTGAGAATACATGCAACTTATTTTAAACGCAATAAGACACAAGTACATACTAAATTCTACACTGAGTTAAACCGAAAATCCCTTAGCTTTGGTAACTAGTAGCTGCCAGTACATAGGATATGGACTGGTGGGCGCGAATAATTGTATATGGATCCATAGGGCTTGACATCCCCGTCCGAGCTAGAGCGCTAGCCTTTTAACGGACGTATGTTATTTGAGTTTAAGACACGTTGGTTTGCGTGTATTAAAACGAATGGGGTAATTATCACTATAGCGTTAAGTTTAGTTACCAGGGTGCTCTGTTACGTAGAATCTATTGATAAACTTTTGATGAAATCTTGTGGTCTATCTTTATATATGTTTATGACTCGAGCAATTAAACCTATAACTCACCAACATTCGTGTTGACTTTTTAGCATGTTTTATTCTCAGGTCCTTAGAATGCTTCCGCTGTGATGTGCTTGTTGCCTGCATGGAGTCTCTCATGCTTTGTACAAAGTTTATTGCATTCAAAATAAAACTGCCTTGTGTAATAAATAACTGGACTGTGATGTCAACCTGTAAATTAAAGACTTATGTATTTCGGGGTTTTGCTTATACCTAAGCACTCGCCCACATGTTTATAACTTTCTATGTTTAGAAAGTCACTTATTTTAATGAATGCAATATTTTATCAAAACGTATCATATAGAGGTCAAAACCTCACTGTGGAATCAATGATTAACGCACCGCGTCAATAGCAATTTTGACGGGTCGTTACATAATATCTTTATATCCTTAGACCGTAGAGACATATTGGGTCTTAAGTGTGAGGATTGTTATACTTTAACATAGTCAAACATTGTTCTTTAGCCAGGCAATCATAAAAGCTATTGTTAAGTATAATATGAGACACATGAGAGATGTGTGTAGTCTAGACGGGATTTGTTCCTCTTATCTGGATAAGATATTGACATCTATGGGCCCCTCGATGATTTAAATTGATTAAGATGCGTAGCCACGCTCAAACTATATTGATGTATTCAATGGTGTTTGTTTTATCATTTTCAATCTTGATCGAGTAACATAATGTATGAGCTAAATATGAGATTGATTGCTATCCATGTCTCATGCTCAACGTGATGTCAGTAACAAAGGGATAACTGATACCTTACCTATATATTGATTTGAAGAAGTAACTTAAGAATCAATGGATGCTCGGAATGACATTTTTCATGTGTTGTTAGGGGCAGTGGCATGTTGCTAGACGTTTACCACTGTCTGTGTTGACATATGTTGAATCTTGTGCAAGTGGGAGATTGTTGGTTATTAATGCTCAAGACACAACTTATGTCTATACTACTAATAACATTTGAACCTATGTGTTGGATAACATTTGAAACTATGTCTATACTACAATTATATATAAACAAATATCCATACATATGTATAGAGATGTCTATGTGTTCGATAACAAGTAACCTTTGTTACTTGTTTCTATCTTGTAATTTATATAAAATGTACAAGTATACATTATCAAATACAATATTAAAAGCTATCCATACACATTGTTTTATTCAATATGTTTAATAAATAAATGTGCATTATAGACTTATAATGGAAGTCATTATGACCTTACACTAATTGGTGGAGGAAAAGAAAAAGTGACATGATGAACCATGATGGCTTAGTTGTTGTAGTTTTCTTTAAAATGTAAGAGAACATACGTATACTATGGACAAGTTAGAAAACACATACACACTTACAAGTCTCAAGATGTTATTTTTCTTTATTTAAAAGGTTTTAAGTATTCTTTCATAATTGAAAGATTAATAAGAAAACAAGATAGGATTAAAACAAGAAATAAGAAAGGTTGTTTCTTATACTTGCTTTCAAGGGTTGTGAAGGACTAGCATCCGGTTGATATTGGAGTTTGCTTTCGTGTGGATTATCGATAGAGGGAGACTACTTTGGTTCCTATATTCTTAGCATCCATAACTTCTCAAGTTCAAAGTCTTCAAAAGTTGTAGTCTTTAAACTCACTATTTATTATTTAGTTTTCTTAACAGCATGCAATTGGATCCTTGGTGGGGAGTTTTTGAAAGGTTTAAAAATTGTTATACATGCTTCCGCTGCTAAATAGTTTTATGAAATTTCATACAAACCCCCTTCAGTATTATCCTTGAATTATCTTACGATTTTCATCACTAGAAAGGGTAAGTCTTGTACTTTGTAACTAGAAGAATAAGCTAGCTTAGATATCTTCTTCCTTAAAGGGAACTAGGAAGTTGATTAATTCCATTGGGGGTTAATACTTGTCCAATGTGAAAACAAGTTGATCTAAGTTAGAGGTAAACTTTCAAAGTGATAGAAAGATTATGTTTGTTATCTACAAAGGAGTACATGACTTGTAAATCGGATCTTCACCGGATTTGGAGAAACGGATTAGTGAAGCAAAACTCCCGAATAGTTAATCGGGGAGTGGATTAAGGTGGATTAGTTAACATCCACCAGAACCACTATAAATCCTTGTGTTTATGTTCTTTACTTTACATTCCGCATTATTTCAAACATAAACACTGCACATTGAGTTTGAGTTGATTAAGTTGATCAAGGATTGTTCAATTCTTGTTGATCATCCAAAAAGTTTTAAAAATCAAAAGTAACTCTCTCTAGTTACTTACAAATTCCTATCAATTAATCTTAATTTAATTATCGTATTTATAATATATAATAAAATAATACAAATTTATCTATTTAATCAAGGCCACAAACCAGGATGTATTATTCTACCAAGTTCGTAAGAATATTTGAACTTGATTCGAATATTATGAAGCAATGATAAGAGATATCCGAGACTAAAATGTGAATTATAGCCTACAAGATATTCATCTCGAGCACGTTTTGACAGATTCGAGCAATTTTCATACCTTAATGTAGTTATCAATATTGTTTTAGATTGAATTTTTTTCAATTTTTTTTTGTTATGTAACCTTTTTATAATTATTTTAAATTTGTAATTGGGTCAACCCACTTCGCTAGCAGTGGTGGAGCAAGGAAATTTTTCACCGGGGTCGAAAATATTTTAAAAACGTAGGGAGAATATAGAGTTTTTTGAGCAAAATTTAGAGGATTTGGACAAAATACGAAGGTTATGGAGCAAAATATGGAGGTTTTACGGCAAAATATGAAGGGTTTGTGCAAAATATGAAGAGTTTGGAGCAAAAAAAAAATCACCAAGACAAAATCGAAAAATTTGCACTAAAAATTGCAAATCCACTAGGCGCGGGCGCCCCACCCTACCCCTTCATAAGTTCGCTCCTGTTCGCTAAATTCAATTTTTTTTCGAGTGGGTTGGATGCCATTTTTGACCAAAGGGATAATTAAAAACCAGGATCTTGTCACAAATTTTAAATTTCTACATGTACCACTAGAAGCGATCGAGATGGAAGGTATATGTATCAATTTTTTTTGTTTGTAAAAATTTGTGAAGAATATTCCTTATTTGTGATGCAATAATTGAGAAATTTGATTAAAGAATATATTTTCAAATGTTGCTTATCTCGCCTTACTTTTTTTTATTAATATATTTTAAAAAATAGAATGATTAAAAAAGATAAATACATTCAAGAGTAGAATAATTTTGAAGTGTAAGCAAGGAGTTTAAGTTGGCCACCGCAAATTTTCACCAGTGATCAGCAGTCAAACGTCATAATGATAAAGTCATAAGTGGTTCATAATGATAAAGTCATAAGTTTCAACTACCTCAACTCAATGTAATATTAATTTTATTGTTACATTTAATTTGGAGATTTTCGACCAATAATTGCATTTCCCCTGAATCCGTGACAACTACTTACTCCCTTCATTCATTGTACGTGGAAAACTGCTCTCACAACTATTGTGATTTTAGACACACACTTTAAAAATCATAGATGATGTGATTTTTGTTCTGTTTTTTTCATTTTTTAGTTTTGAAATATGTGTTGGATCCAATATATAGTGTATATTGTAGGTGTGTTAAGAACTTTTAAGTAAGAGAGAATAGAGATATAGGCGAGGGTGCAAAATTCGCTATTCGGGAATTAATCAATCGGGACTTTGGAAAGAGTAATCGGCAATTCGGATATTAATCGAGAATTAATCGGAGCGTACTTTGTACATTTGTATATTAAATTTCAAAAATTATATGTGTAGAAATAGAAGAAAACCATAAACATAAGCATAAATTTTAACATAATTGTCTAAAATCGTTCATTTTGGTCAAAAATTAAAAAGTTCTAGTTAAAATTCATGTTAAAATGTTGACCAATTTTGACCTTTACCGACTTGGATTACCAAATTTGATTTTGATCCATTAATCGATGTTGACCAATTAATTAAACGGATTTAAAAAAATTGGAACGGATTACTCTTAAAAATAAGTAATCGAAGATTAATCGGCGAGTAATCGAGTTTTTTACAACAGTGGATATAGATACTATGATCACACACTTGGAGTGAAAAGCCATGGAACAATTACATAATTGAGTAAGTGTGATCACGTATGTAATTCATATTCATATCAATAGATTACAACTTTTGATTCATTCTGTGTTGCAGTTCAGATTCATAACAAGATTATAACATCCAATTCATTATCATCGTTCACATGGCTGGTCCTGTAAATTTTGATGCCCAATGCAAAAAAATCGAAACATGCCCTCCAAATTTTAATCGATAAATTTTGAAGGATAAACTCAAAATAAAACATCTAAAATGACATTTTTCGTAGGTTTTTAGGTGAAAAATAACTAAGTATGCCTTAAAGACATAAAATTTTAATTATACTTGAAATGTTGACCTTAATTTGTTTGTGAAGTTATATTTCAAATATAAATTCAATTGTATTTCATTTATTAAGCTCAAATATAGAAAATTATAATATAGTATTAAAATTTTATAATATTTTGATTTATAGTAAATGATAGAGTGCCGAACTATGTTTATTTTATTTTATTACATATTATAGAAAATATAATATAATTATCTATATACATATATATTCTATACAATATATAATATATAATATAGAATTATACAATATAGATATAGTTATATATGACATAATAATACAATAATAAGTATTATTATTAATTAGTATTAAAAATATAATTAAAAATAGGAGTACAATACTGATGCACGTAATAATCTTATAAACGTATTAAGGAACCCACGAAGTGCCATCCCATAGCAATGATATACGGTGTAATATTTTATATCATTAATTTGAAACAAAAAAAAAAATCAGAAAATTAACGGGACCCACGAACTTAACCCTGACTTCCCGATGCATCTTCTTCGAATATCCTTTTTCAACCTCCATTAAACCTAATTTAATAATTACAGATTCTCCTTTTATAAATTAAAAAATTGAACTGAAATATTTGATGCCCCTTCTGTTGTGATGCCCAGTGCGATTGCACTTGCCGCCCTACCTCAGGTCCGGCTCGTTCATCTTCATCTCCATTATCACGTAACTCTAGCATCAAATCAACACGATTTAAGCGTTTCTGGCCCTGCAAGTGTTGGATGTTTTGGATTTTTCGGGTAGGGTAAATAATCGATGACCGGATAAATCACTGAATCGTGGTATCACTTTACGAAAGTAACTATTCGACCCTTATTGCGCGGGTTATACGAATATCACTTTGGGATAAGACAGTGATTATGTTCTAACTTTTGGCACAAAGTAAGAACTCGTGTGCTAGAGAGTATTAGGTAATTTTCTTGTGTTATTCTCATGAATAGTTTATTCTCCTTATATAGACACCCAAAATATGGAAGACATTATGTGAATTAATGGTCAATTAATCCTTCATAAGTATATCCATCTCAAGAGTCACAAAGACCTTTGATTTTCAAGAAGGTTAATGTAAGACCCAAATATTTCATAGTACATATGTGTGAATAAGTGATTCAAGTTGTGGGGTTTACGTTGTATATAATTAAAAGGCAAAAGAAGCTGAACTGGGCATTTGGCGTGCCGCGCGGCCTTATGGGGCGCCGCGCCATTACGGGCTGACAGATTCCTTTTTCTTTTTTAAGTTAGATATTTTAAGGGCATTTTGGTAAAACCACTTAAGGTCCGACTTTAAGGCTTGGATCAGTTGTTTGGAGTGTCATTTACTCCATATTCACCCACCTTATCATCTTCCAATCAATTCTAGAGAGAGTTAGATTCTAGAGTGAGAGAGCTCAAATTAAGGAAGAAGAAACTCGAATCGGGTCAAAGTGCAAGCACTAAAGTTATTCATCTCCTCATTTACTACGTTTTGATAGTTGTGGTAAGCCCTAAACCTAATTTCCTTGTTTTAATTGTTTAAGAGTTAGGGTTTGTGTAGGTAATGAACACTAAGACCCATTTGTTAGTGAATTTGGGTGTTTTGGGTGAATTTGGGTCATGTAGACCCAAAGATGATTAACTAGGGTTTTCAAAGTAGTAAACTATGTTTATGAGCCTAAATTGGTTAGTTAAAGTACTAGCACACTTATATACATGTAAATGGGTGTTAAGTGGGTTAGTGGATGACCCGAAATGGGTGTATTGACTTTTAAGTGGTCAAATGGGTCATAATGGACCTAAGATAGTTAGTGTATGTTTAAGATGCATAGACCTTGTGTTGAAAAGTGTTTTAACACCTAATTTGGCAAATGTTAGGGTTTTGGTTATGACTGACCCAAATATTAGGGTTAAGGGTGCAAATGGGTCGAGATTGCACCATGGGTCAAAATGACTATAGAATGGAGTTTGAGTTGGTTGACCAACTTGAGTTTGTGATTGATATTATGTATAATGTAATAGGTACTTACATTGAAGATTTCCGAGCTTGTCTATCTCTCATTAAGACTTTGAGGTGAGTGGAAAATCTATATATGTATGTATATGATTTACGTGCCGTATTAATGGTGTCACATAGCCGTTTTGTGATCGTAGTTGTGAGACATAGCCGTTTTGTCCACGTTTTATATTTATGCACATAGCCGTGTTTGTGCATATAGTGGCGAGTAATAGCCGTGTTTTACTCCCACATTATTATCCGAGTTATTGTGCACATAGCCGTGTTTGTGTACATGATTGTGAGTAATAGCCGTGTTTTACTCACACGTTGATCAAGTGATGCCATAGCCATTTTTGGGAACACTTGGGGGTGATGCCATAGCCGTTTTTGGAACAACTCGGGGGTTAGCATACCATAGCCGTTTTTGTTAGCTAACGGTTGTTATCAACATCGATGACTTGTTTCGTGAAGTCATTCCCTTGCGAAGATATTGGTTAACCATGGTTTATAGTTTTTGACGTTAGCATTAAATTATTATTATGAATATTATGCTATTGATGTTGCTAGTTGTACGTTTTGATGGTACTAGCTTGTTTATTGAGGCGTTATGCGTTTGTATGCGTTATATGATATCATGGATGCGAGTAGGTAAGTCTTATATGCATGTATATATTTATTCTACTCACTAAGCGTTAGCTTACCATCTCGTTGTTTATCATTTTATAGGTTCCAGCGTGGATAAGGGTAAGGGCATACGGTTGAATTAGAGATCCCCCTTGTTAAGGGACGCCTCTTGGATGTGTTAGCTTTTGGAGTTTGACCATGACTTGGGTAGTTTAATCCCAAACACCATGCTCATCGTGTCATTTGGTACTTAAACTTTTTGGTGGTCGAAACTCACGTTATGTATTAAACTCGTAAAACGGCCAAAGTGGGCCCCGCTTTGTAAAACTTATTTTATGTTTGAATTGTGTTAGTTTTACATGTTTGAACATGTTGTTAAAAGCGTATTGTCTAATTATATCGGGAAGTGGTTTGGTTTGGTTTGAGATTTTAACGCTGGTCGTTCGTGGTTTGGTTTGGGTTGTTACAAGCGGTATCAGTTAATGGTCTAAGGGATTTAGGCGACTTGAGATAGGTGCCTAGACTTAGACTTTATTGTGTGTACGCTTTATGCGGGACTTGTAGGACTTTGGGTCTAATCGGGAATTGTTAGTACTTTGGTTTATGTGAACTAACCTTGTGCTAATGGTTTTGTGTTGTGTTTAGCAATCATCAAGCGAGATGGACGTGGTAATAGCAAGTTAATGCGATGTGCTCGCGTAACAATGATTAGCTACCGTTGTTACGGGTGCAAATCGTGTCAAACAAGTAATGTACGACGATTGTCGAGCAAGATGGAGTAGTGTGGTGTATATGTATATACATATGTGTTAAGTCCTTTCGTTTCGTTGTTTAAATCTTTTCCGTTTTATAGAATGAAGATGAGAAATGGACACGACACCAATGACGGAAGTACGAGTGAGGACGTTGAGTTCACGGCCAAAGTTGAGGCCATCTTTAAACGTCAAAAGGCGGAGTTCCTCGAGGATGTTAAGAAAATGTTTCTAGATACGATTGACGAGCAATTAGTCAATGTAGTCAAGGAGCAAGTGAAGGTCGTTCTCCAAGACGATAATGTGGGGAGACGGGACTTCTTCTATAAGAATTTCAAGGACTCTCAACCTCCCACCTTCGATGGTGAACGGGACCCACTTAAGAGTGCCCGTTGGATCTCCGACATGGAGGGGGCTTTTCATACGTGTGAATGCCCTCTTGATAAAAAGACGAGATATGGTTGTAGCATGTTAAGAGGTGATGCTAAATTGTGGTGGGACACGAAGATCCGACTTTATGGCGAAGAACAATGCATGGAGTTCACATGGGATGAATTCAAGGCGGAGTTTTTCGATGAATACCGAACTTCGGCCGATCTTACAAGGCTTAAGGATGAACTACGTTCCTTGAGGCAAGGGTCGATGGATTTGAACACTCTCAAATCCGTGTTTTTGTCCAAGACCCAATTTTGCCCGGAGTATGTCGGGAATGATAAAATGTTGAAAGAAGTTTTCTATCGAATCTTGAATGATAACTATCAAGAGAAAATTAGTGTGAACGTGGTGAAGAGCTTTGATGAATTGTTCAATATGGCAAAGGGTTTTGAAGCGCTTGTGTTGAGAAAGAGTAGTTTTACTTTTGAAAAGAGGAAGTTCGAGAATTCGAGTCAATCGAGCTTTTCCCACAAAAAGAACAAGAAGGGGTCTGAAAGCGTCGGAAGTGTGAAGAAGGGTGGTTCAAATACTTTTGCGCCTACTTGTTATAGTTGTGGGAAGTCGGGTCATTACGCCCGTGATTATTTGACCAAGTCGGTCACGTGTTTTAATTGTGGGAAGGAGGGACACAAGAGGCCGGAATGTCCCGATTTGAATAATGATCATGTCAAGAAGTTAGAAAAGGCGGCGGGTACGGCTAGGGGTCGCAACTATTTGATGACCAATGATGAAGCCAAACAATCGAACGAAGTTGTCTCAGGTACTTTCATGGTTAATTCTAATCCGGCAAGGATGCAAATTTGTCGTTTGTGTCTCCTAAATTTGTGCCTAAACTTAATAGACCGTTAGCTAAGTTAAGTCGTCCGGTAGAAGTCGAAATAGCAGACGACAAGACAGTGCTAGTGGTCGATGTGTGCAAAAATTGTGATGTTGTGTTTGGTGCCGAAAACTTTAAGATAGATCTCATTCCAATGACTTTGGGCGATTTTGATATTGTTGTGGGTATGGATTGGCTCGATCATAATAGAGCCGATATTGCATGCCATGAAAAATTTATTCGTGTGAAGACCCCAAGTGGGGGAGAGTTAATTATTCACGGTGATAAGCGTAGAAGACTTGTGCCGATATGCACTTTTGCACGGGCACGTCGTCTCCTCGATAGTGGTGGCATGACTTTTCTTGCCCATGTTGTTGATACTCGTGATGAGTCACCACCCATTCGTGAAATTTCGGTGGTTAGTGAATTCGAAGACGTTTTTCCGAACGAGTTACCGGGTGTTCCGGCGGAAAGACAAGTTGAATTTCGCATTGAGTTGGTTCCGGGGGCTACCCCCATTGCTAAAACTCCTTATCGTTTTGCGCCGACGGAAATTCAAGAATTGTTAAATCAAACCCAAGAGTTTCTTGAAAAGGGTTTTATCCGACCGAGTGCTTCGCCATGGGGCGCTCCGGTTTTATTCGTAAAGAAGAAGGATGGTAGTATGCGGATGTGCATCGATTATCGGGAGTTGAATAAAGTGACGATCAAGAATCGTTATCCATTACCTCGAATTGACGATTTGTTTGACCAACTCCAAGGTGCAACGTATTTCTCTAAAATCGACCTACGATCCGGCTATCACCAAATGCGGGTCCGTGAGGAAGACATCGGGAAAACGGCTTTTTGAACGCGTTATGGGCATTTTGAGTTTGTAGTTATGCCTTTCGGTCTTACGAATGCACCGGCGGCATTCATGGATCTTATGAACCGAGTGTGCCAACCTATGTTGGACAAGTCGGTAATTGTGTTCATTGACGACATACTAGTCTACTCGAAAAGTATGAACGAACATGAACGTCATTTGCATGAAGTATTGAAGACGTTACGAAAGGAAAATTTGTATGCTAAGTTCTCCAAATGCGAATTTTGGATAAGGGAGGTTCAATTCCTTGGCCACATTGTGAACAAAGACGGCATTCAAGTAGATCCGGGGAAGATTGAGACGGTGAAGAGTTGGAGACAACTGACTAAGCCTACGGAAGTCCGAAGTTTTCTCTAATTGGCCGGTTATTATCGACGGTTTATCCAAGACTTTTCTAAGATCGCTTCTTCATTGACAAAATTGACGAGGAAGAACGCGAGGTTTGTTTGGGAGAACGAGCAAGAAATTGCTTTTCAATTGCTAAAGGAGAAATTATGTCAAGCTCCGGTGTTAGTGTTGCCGGAAGGAGTGGAAGACATGACGGTCTATTGTGATGCTTCGTTAAATGGGCTCGGGTGTGTTCTAATATAAAGAGGTAAAGTCATCGCTTATGCGTCTCGACAACTAAAGGAACACAAAACGAGATATCCGACTCATGATCTTGAGTTGGTGGCGGTTGTGCATGCGTTGAAAATTTGGCGCCATTACTTGTATGGTGTTAAGAGTACGATTTATTCGGATCATAAGAGCTTGAAACATATCTTTAATCAACGAGATTTGAATTATCGTCAACGTAGGTGGATGGATGTGGTAAAAGATTATGATTGTGAAATACGTTATCATCCGGGCAAGGCGAATGTGGTCGCGGATGCGTTAAGTCGAAAGAGTCTCCACCCGGCGTTATGATTGGGATTATTACGTATGATTATTACTAACGATTTTCTTGAAAAACTTGGTGTGACTCAAATAGAGGCTTACGTTCACAACAAGCATGCGGAACGAATTGTGGGGCAATCGGAATTCATTACTATGGGTTCGCGTGGTTTGTTATCTTTTCAAGAAAGAGTGTGGGTGCCTAAGATGGGGGATTACCGGCGAGTGCTACTTGATGAAGCACATAAGTCAAAGTATTCCATTTATCCGGGCGCGACGAAAATGTATCATGATTTGAGGAAGGATTATTGGTGGTCGGGCATGAAACGTGATGTTGTGAAGTACGTCGAGCAATGCGTCACGTGTTTGCAAGTTAAGGCCGAGCACCAAAAGCCGTATTGTAAGTTACAACCGTTAGAAATCCCGAAGTGGAAATGGGAGAACATTACCATGGATTTCATTACAAAGTTACCTAAGACGGCGAGAACCCAATTTGATTCGATTTGGGTAATAGGTGATCGATTGACGAAAAGTGCCTTGTTTCTTCCCATTAAAGAAGCAATATCGTCGGAGGCCTTGGCTAAGTTGTTTGTCAAGGAAGTAGTATCGAGACATGGGGTTCCTATATCTATTGTTTCGGATAGAGATACCCGTTTTACATCTCGGTTTTGGAAAAAGTTTCATGAAGATATGGGAACACAATTGAAATTGAGCACGGTGTATCATCCTTAAACGGACGGTCAAACCGAACGTACGAACCAAACATTGGAGGATATGTTATGAGCGTGTATTATTGATTTCGGTGGTAATTGGGATGAGCACTTGCCTTTGGTGGAATTCTCATACAATAATAGTTATCACACTAGTATTGGGATGCCACCTTATGAGATGCTTTATGGGCGGAGGTGTCGAACTCCGATTTGTTGGGGTGAAGTGGGACAAAAGGAAATTGGGAGCACCGATTTGGTTTTGGAAACAAATAGCAAGATTGTTATGATTTGAGAGCATTTGAAAAAGGCTCAAGATAGACAAAAGTCGTATGCCGACAAGCGTAGACGAACGATCGAATTTCAAGAAGGCGACATGGTAATGCTTAAGGTTTCGCCATGGAAGGGTATTATTCGATTTCGAAAACGGGGAAAGTTAGCTCCTCGGTTTATTGGGCCATTCAAGGTTTTTGCTCGTGTTGGTGAAGTTGCATATCGATTGGAATTACCCGAAGAGCTTGCGGGGATCCATAACACGTTTCATGTTTCCCATCTCCTTAAGTGTCTTGCGGATGATTCTTCATGGATGCCAATAGACGAAATTGAGCTGAACAATAAGTTGGAGTATGTTGAAGAGCCGATTGCTATACTTGATGAGAAAGTGAAAATGTTGCGTAACAAGGAGGTGAGAACTTTTAAGGTTCAATGTCGTCGGAGTAAAGGTTCCGAGTTTACTTGGGAACCTGAAGAATTCTTGTTGGTTTATCTTCCCTCTTATCATGCGGCGTGGATCGCGAGGACGCGCTCCGAATTAAGTAGGGGAGAGTTGTAAGACCCAAATATTTCATAGTACATATGTGTGAATAAGTGATTCAAGTTGTGGGGTTTACGTTGTATATAATTAAAAGGTAAAAGAAGCTAAACTGGGCATTTGGCGCGCCGCGCGGCCTTATGGCGCGCCGCGCCATTACGGGCTGATAGATTCCTTTTTCTTTTTAAATTAGATATTTTAAGGGCATTTTGGTAAAACCACTTAAGGTCTGACTTTAAGGCTTGGATCAGTTGTTTGGAGTGTCATTTACTCCATATTCACCCACCTTATCATCTTCCAATCAATTCTAGAGAGAGTTAGATTCTAGAGTGTGAGAGCTCAAATTAAGGAAGAAGAAACTCGAATCGGGTCAAAGTGCAAGCACTAAAGTTGCTCATCTCCTCATTTACTACGTTTTGATAGTTGTGGTAAGCCATAAACCTAATTTTCTTGTTTTAATTTTTTAAGAGTTAGGGTTTATGTAGGTAATGAACACTAAGACCCATTTGTTAGTGAATTTGGGTGAATTTGGGTCATGTAGACCCAAAGATGATTAACTAGGGTTTTCAAAGTAGTAAACTATGTTTATGAGCCTAAATTGGTTATTTAAAGTACTAGCACACTTATATACATGTAAATGGGTGTTAAGTGGGTTAGTGGATGACCCGAAATGGGTGTATTGACTTTTAAGTGGTCAAATGGGTCATAATGGACCTAAGATAGTTAGTGTATGTTTAAGATGCATAGACCTTGTGTTGAAAAGTGTTTTAAGACCTAATTTGGCAAATGTTAGGGTTTTGGTTATGATTGACCCAAATATTAGGGTTAAGGGTGCAAATGGGTCGAGATTGCACCATGGGTCAAAATGACTATAGAATGGAGTTTGAGTTGGTTGACCAACTTGAGTTTGTGATTGATATTATGTATAATGTAATAGGTACGTTACATTGATAATTTCCGAGCTTGTCTATCTCTCATCAAGACTTTGAGGTGAGTGGAAAATCTATATATGTATGTATATGATTTACGTGCCGTATTAATGGTGTCACATAGCCGTTTTGTGACCGTAGTTGTGAGACATAGCCATTTTGTCCACGTTTTATATTTATGCACATAGCCGTGTTTGTGCATATAGTGGCGAGTAATAGCCATGTTTTACTCCCACATTATTATCCGAGTTATTGTGCACATAGCCGTGTTTGTGTACATGATTGTGAGTAATAGTCGTGTTTTACTCACACGTTGATCAAGTGATGACATAGCCTTTTTTGGGAACACTTGGGGGTGATGCCATAGCCATTTTTGGAACACCTCGGGGGTTAGCATACCATAGTCGTTTTTGGGAGATAACGGTTGTTATGAACATCGATGACTTGTTTCGCGAAGTCATTCCCTTGCGAAGATATTGGTTAACCATGGTTTATAGTTGTTGACGTTAGCATTAAATTATTATTATGAATATTATGTTATTGATGTTGCTAGTTGTACGTTTTGATGGTACTAGCTTGTTTATTGAGGCGTTATGCGTTTGTATGGGTTATATGATATCATGGATGCGAGTAGGTAAGTCTTATATGCATGTATATATTTATTCTACTCACTAAGCGTTAGCTTACCCTCTCGTTATTTACCATTTTATAGGTTCCGGCGTGGATAAGGGTAAGGGCATACGGTTGAATTAGAGATACCGCTTGTTAAGGGACGCCTCTTGGATGTGTTAGCTTTTGGAGTTTGACCATGACTTGGGTAGTTTAATCCCAAACACCATGCTCATCCTGTCATTTGGTACTTAAACTTTTTGGTGGTCGAAACTCACGTTATGTATTAAACTCGTAAAACGGCCAAAGTGGGCCCCGCTTTGTAAAACTTATTTTATGTTTGAATTGTATTAGTTTTATATGTTTGAACATGTTGTTAAAAGCGTATTGTCTAATTATGTCGGGAAGTGGCCGATCTTTTTCGCATTTCATGACTTTTGGGACAGACCAGTTTGGCGCGCCGCGCGGCCATATTGCGCGCCGCGCCATATGCTGTCCCAGCAAAAAAAAAAAAATTTTGAGATTTTAACGCGGGTCGTTCGTGGTTTGGTTTGGGTTGTTACAGTTTAAAGTCTCATCATAATTATACTAACTCATGATTAGATTATTATTGCTTTTTTACCACTATCCATTAATCATATTTCGAGCTTACTAAGAAAACTTTGCATTAAACACTTAGTCAATATTTCGTGCTTACTAAGAAGACCAAGCACGAAAAAACTTAGTCATTTTCATGCTTACTAAGAAGAACAAGCACTAAAACGCTTAGTCAAATTTCGTGCTGACTAAGAACGCCTAGCACGAAAACATGTCGTGCTTCCTAAGAAGACTAAGCACCACAATTCGTGCTTACTAAGAAGACTAAGCACGACATTTCACGCTTACTAAGAAGACTAAGCACGAAAACACTTAGTTAAATTTTGAGCTGACTAAGTCATTATAGTGACTAAAGGAAAACCACTTGGGTCCGGATAATCTTTCACTTAATGGGTGTACACTCCGTACCTCCTAACCCATTTACAAGTGTAGAATAAATCCCTCAATTACACTAAATTTCCAACAATCTCCCTAATTTAGCGCAATTCGTTTCATGAGAAATAAACAAATAAAACAAAACTCATGCATAAATGAAAATATCTTGAAGATTGAAATTCCACCTTAGTACATTATACATTCCAAATATTCGAGAATCATGGTGTTCTAAGAATTGAACCCTTCAACCTATTTGAATATCTAAAAATAACATACACATAAGTTTTCAAATACTGTAAAGCTATCCTGACACTTTACAAGCCATGTGTCCATATCCTTTCATGAATGTATCTAAAGCTAAAAGTCCAAAGCTTTCTTGAAGCGGAAAAACTTCACATTCACATAGGTAGTTCACTTCAGTCATGCACCTGCTCTTGCACTTTTTCAAATGAACTATTAAGAAGCTAGACTTCAACCTCACATTCAGCAGGTCCGAGTGCATACCTTACCTTGGGATGATACAATATTTATGTACTCCAAATTTCTAAGTATAAGCCTTCCACATTGAATTCAGCTTCTGATTTTCATCAGAATGGAATTGAGTAACTTATTATCAGAAATTTATGTAGACTTGAAAAACCATCCCCATAGCAGACTTTTCAACCAAGTCTCTTGTCAATCCCTTCGTCAAGTGATCGGCTAAATTTAGTTGTGACATTACAAACACTATAGAAATTATCCCATTCGTGATGAGTTCACGAATCATGCTATGTCTGACACTAAGTGTCTAGACTTCCCATTGTACATATGGCTATAAGCCTTTGCCAATGTAGCAGCACTATCACAATGGATATACATGAATGCAATAGCTTTAAGCCATAATGTATCTCATGGATTAAGTTTCTAGCCATTCTGCCTCTTTACCAGCAGAAGCTAAAGCAAAAAATTCCGACTCCATCGTTGAGTTGGTAATATATGTCTGCTTCTTGGAAGCCCATGAAATGGTACCCCCCAAGCAAGAACACCCAACCATTTGTTGAAGAATGATCTTCAGCATTGGTTATCCAACTAGCATCATTGTATCCTTCCATTACCGAAGGAAACCCACTATAAGATTAACTATAGTCCATAGTTTTCTTCAAATACTTTAATACTCGCCTAATTGCTTGTCAATAATGAGTATTAGGGTTACTAGTATATCTACTCAATTTTCCCAGAGAAAAAGAAATATCCGGCCTTTTACAAGTCATGGCATACATCAAACAGCCAATCACCTGTGAATACTCAAGTTGCGATACAGCTTCACCTTGATTAGGCATAAGCTTCTCACTTGGATCCACAATTGTACTTACAGGAGTACAATCAAAGAAATTAAATTTTCTCAACACCTTCTCAATATAATGAGATTGAGAAATCGAAATTCCATTGCTTTCACGTTTGATCCTAATACCAAGAATAATTTCAGCCTCCCCCTATCTTTCATAGAGAACTTTGATGACAAAAAATCTTTTGTTAAATCAACTTGACTTTCGTCAGTCCCAAAGATCAACAAGTCATCAACATATAGACAAATTATAACTCCTTTATCAGAGTCATCAAATTTGCTATATACACATTTATCATCCTAATTTAATTTAAACCACTAGATAAAACCACTTCATCAAACTTTTGATGTCATTGCTTAGGTGCTTATTTCAATCCATATAAGGATTTCACAAGTTTGCACACCTTGCTTTCATTACCTGGAATGACAAGGCCCCGAGGTTGGTTCATATAAACTTCTTCATCCAAATAACCATTCAAGAATGCTGTCTTCATATCCATCTGGTGAACAACCAGATTGTGAATTTCAGATAATGCAATCAGCAATCTTATGGTAGTGATACGTGCCACTGGAGCATAAATATCAAAATAGTCAATTCCAGACTTTTGTCTAAAGCCTTGAGTGACTAACCTTTCTTTGAACTTTTCAATAGTTCCATCTACCTTCATCTTCTTTTTGAAGATCCATTTACAACCCAAAGGTTTGCAACCAGGACGTAGATCAATTAACACCAAGTGTTATTGCCCATGATGGAATCCATCTCATCATTAACTGAAATGTCCCGTTCTTATTGATTAAAAACGTTCCATATTAATTGATTTCGTTGCGAGGTTTTGACCTCTATATGAGACGTTTTTCAAAGACTGCATTCATTTTTAAAACAAACCACAACCTTTATTTCATCAATAAAGGTTTAAAAAGCTTTACGTAGATTATCAAATAATGATAATCTAAAATATCCTGTTTACACACGACCATTACATAATGGTTTACAATACAAATATGTTACAACAAAATAAGTTTCTTGAATGCAGTTTTTACACAATATCATACAAGCATGGACTCCAAATCTCGTCCTTATTTAAGTATGCGACAGCGGAAGCTCTTAATAATCACCTGAGAATAAACATGCTTAAAACGTCAACAAAAATGTTGGTGAGTTATAGGTTTAACCTATATATATCAAATCATAACAATAGACCACAAGATTTCATATTTCAATACACATCCCATACATAGAGATAAAAATCATTCATACGGTGAACACCTGGTAACCGAGATTAACAAGATGCATATATAAGAATATACCCATCATTCCGGGACACCCTTCGGATATGATATAAATTTCGAAGTACTAAAGCATCCGGTACTTTGGATGGGGTTTGTTAGGCCCAATAGATCTATCTTTAGGATTACCAGACTTAATAAAAAGGGGCATATTCGATTTCGATAATTCAACCATAGAATGTAGTTTCACGTACTTGTGTCTATTTTGTAAATCATTTATAAAACCTGCATGTATTCTCATCCCAAAAATATTAGATTTTAAAAGTGGGACTATAACTCACTTTCACAGATTTTTACTTCGTCGGGAAGTAAGACTTGGCCACTGGTTGATTCACGAACCTATAACAATATATACATATATATCAAAGTATGTTCAAAATATATTTACAACACTTTTAATATATTTTGATGTTTTAAGTTTATTAAGTCAGCTGTCCTCGTTAGTAACCTACAACTAGTTGTCCACAGTTAGATGTACAGAAATAAATCGATAAATATTATCTTGAATCAATCCACGACCCAGTGTATACGTATCTCAGTATTGATCACAACTCAAACTATATATATTTTGGAATCAACCTCAACCCTGTATAGCTAACTCCAACATTCACATATAGAGTGTCTATGGTTGTTCCGAAATATATATAGATGTGTCGACATGATAGGTCGAAACATTGTATACGTGTCTATGGTATCTCAAGATTACATAATATACAATACAAGTTGATTAAGTTATGGTTGAAATAGATTTGTTACCAATTTTCACGTAGCTAAAATGAGAAAAATTATCCAATCTTGTTTTACCCATAACTTCTTCAATTTAAATCCGTTTTGAGTGAATCAAATAGCTATGGTTTCATATTGAACTCTATTTTATGAATCTAAACAGAAAAAGTATAGGTTTATAGTCGGAAAAATAAGTTACAAGTCGTTTTTGTAAAGGTAGTCATTTCAGTCGAAAGAACGACGTCTAGATGACCATTTTAGAGAACATACTTCCACTTTGAGTTTAACCATAATTTTTGGATATAGTTTCATGTTCATAATAAAAATCATTTTTCCAGAATAACAACTTTTAAATCAAAGTTTATCATAGTTTTTAATTAACTAACCCAAAACAGCCCGCGGTGTTACTACGACGGCGTAAATCCAGTTTTACGGTGTTTTTCATGTTTCCAGGTTTTAAATCATTAAGTTAGCATATCATATAGATATAGAACATGTGTTTAGTTGATTTTAAAAGTCAAGTTAGAAGGATTAACTTTTACTTGCGAACAAGTTTAGAATTAACTAAACTATGTTCTAGTGATTACAAGTTTAAATCTTCGAATAAGATAGCTTTATATGTATGAATCGAATGATGTTATGAACATCATTACTACCTGAAGTTCCTTGGATAAAACTACTGGAAATGAGAAAAATAGATCTAGCTTCAAAGGATCCTTGGATGGCTTGAAAATTCTTGAAGCAGAATCATGACACGAAAACAATTTCAAGTAAGATTTCCACTCGAAATAAGATTGTTATAGTTATAGAAATTGAATTAAAGTTTGAATATGATTATTACCTTGTATTAGAAAGATAACCTACTGTAAGTAACAAAGGTTTCTTGATCTTGGATGATCACCTTACAAGATTGGAAGTGAGCTAGCAAACTTGAAAGTATTCTTGATTTTATGTAACTAGAACTTGTAGAATTTATGAAGAACACTTAGAATTTGAAGATAGAACATTAATTCTTCAATTTTCTTCATCTAATTGATCTCTCTCAAGTTCTATCTTCAAGTTCTAAGTGTTCTTCATAAATTCTACAAGTTCTAGTTACATAAAATCAAGAATACTTTCAAGTTTGCTAGCTCACTTCCAATCTTGTAAGGTGATCATCCAACCTCAAGAAATCTTTGTTTCTTACAGTAGGTTATCATTCTAATACAAGGTAATAATCATATTCAAACTTTGGTTCAATTTCTATTACTATAACAATCTTATTTCAAGTGATGATCTTACTTGAACTTGTTTTCGTGTCATGATCCTGCTTCAAGAACTTCGAGCCATCCAAGGATCCGTTGAAGCTAGATCCATTTTTCTCTTTTCCAGTAGGTTTATCCAAGGAACTTAAGGTAGTAATGATGTTCATAACATCATTCGATTCATACATATAAAGCTATCTTATTCGAAGGTTTAAACTTGTAATCACTAGAACATAGTTTAGTTAATTCTAAACTTGTTCGCAAACAAAAGTTAATCCTTCTAACTTGACTTTTAAAATCAACTAAACACATGTTCTATATCTATATGATATGCTAACTTAATGATTTAAAACCTGGAAACACGAAAAACACCGTAAAACCGGATTTACGCCGTCGTAGTAACACCGCGGGCTGTTTTGGGTTAGTTAATTAAAAACTATGATAAAATTTGATTTAAAATTTGTTATTCTGAGAAAATGATTTTTATTATGAACATGAAACTATATCCAAAAATTATGGTTAAACTCAAAGTGGAAGTATGTTTTCTAAAATGGTCATCTAGACGTCGTTCTTTCGACTGAAATGACTACCTTTACAAAAATGACTTGTAACTTATTTTTCTGACTATAAACCTATACTTTTTCTATTTAGATTCATAAAATAGAGTTCAATATGAAACCATAGCAATTTTATTCACTCAAAACGGATTTAAAATGAAGAAGTTATGGGTAAAACAAGATTGGATAATTTTTCTCATTTTAGCTACGTGAAAATTGGTAACAAATCTATTCCAACCATAACTTAATCAACTTGTTGTAGGTTACTAACGAGGACATCTGACTTAATAAACTTAAAACATCAAAATATATTAAAAGTGTTGTAAATATATTTTGAACATACTTTGATATATATGTATATATTGTTATAGGTTCGTGAATCAACCAGTGGCCAAGCCTTACTTCCCGACGAAGTAAAAATCTGTGAAAGTGAGTTATAGTCCCACTTTTAAAATCTAATATTTTTGGGATGAGAATACATGCAGGTTTTATAAATGATTAACAAAATAGACACAAGTACGTGAAACTACATTCTATGGTTGAATTATCGAACTCGAATATGCCCCTTTTTATTAAGTCTGGTAATCTAAGAATTAGGGAACAGACACCCTAATTGACGCGAATCCTAAAGATAGATCTATTGGGCCTAACAAACCCCATCCAAAGTACCGGATGCTTTAGTACTTCGAAATTTATATCATATCCGAAGGGTGTCCCGGAATGATGGGGATATTCTTATATATGCATCTTGTTAATGTCGGTTACCAGGTGTTCACCATATGAATGATTTTTATCTCTATGTATGGGATGTGTATTGAAATATGAAATCTTGTGGTCTATTGTTACGATTTGATATATATAGGTTAAACCTATAACTCACCAACATTTTTGTTGACGTTTAAAGCATGTTTATTCTAAGGTGAATACTAAGAGCTTCCGCTATTGCATACTAAAATAAGGACAAGATTTGGAGTCTATGTTTGTATGATATTGTGTAAAAACTGCATTCAAGAAACTGATTTCGATGTAACATATTTGTATTGTAAATCATTATGTAATGGTCGTGTGTAAACAGGATATTTTAGATTATCATTATTTGATAATCTACGTAAACCTTTTTAAAGCTTTATTTATGAAATAAAGGTTGTGGTTTGTTTTAAAAATGAATGCAGTCTTTGAAAAACGTCTCATATAGAGGTCAAAACCTCGCAACGAAATCAATTAATATGGAACGTTTTTAATCAATAAGAACGGGAAATTTCAGTTGGTATCCGAGCGTTGGTCTTAGAGAACCAGAAATTTGCATTAGTGTGTCTTATCGAGTTTGTTAGGATGCATTAGTGAGTCTGGACTTCGACCGTGTTTTCTTTAAAAATGATTGCTTAACATTTTTGTTGGAAACTATATATTATTAACATGTATATATTATGTGATATATTAATCTCTTAACATGTTTGATATTGTGTGATAGATGTCTACCTCTAGCACAAATCCCATTGACTCACCTAATAATAACGAAGAGTCGAATATATATTGGACTGATTCACAAGTTCCCGAAGAAGAACCGGAAGAAGAATCAGAACCGGAAGAAGAATCAGAACCGAAAGAGGAGGAACCGGAGGAGGAAATAGAACCGGTGGGGGAAATAATAAAACGGTTAAGTAAAAGAAAATCCTCAACCAACCGACCAAGGTTAATTATGGTCAATGGTGTTTCCGCCAAGGAAGTAAAATATTGGGAGGATTACCAATTCTCCGATGAATCGGATTCCGACGAGAATTCCGATGATGTTATAGAAATTACCCCAACTGAATTTAAAAAGGCAAAAGAAAATAATAAGGGAAAGGGCATAAAAATAGAGAAATCTAATTCCAACCCCGATGAACTTTATATGTATCATCAACCCCCGAAGCCCTTAAGTTGTAACAATGACCCGGGAACCTCTAAACCACCAGGTTTTTCTAAACCATTGTGGAAAATGACAGCTCGTATTAGGGGAACATCATATATCCCTAGAAACTTAGCAAAATGAACCAAAACCGAAGAAGAAAAAACGAGAGAGTCGGAATAAGATAGTTGTATTCGTGTGGTGTAATATATGTAATATAGTGTGCTTATGCTTTATGATATAGGTAAAAATTGCTTGTATTAATAAGTATTTTTTTTATGAATCTAACTCTTGTCTATTTTACAGTATAAAAACACAAAATGGATAGACAACCCAATATTTTAAGAGACCTACCCCGAGACATGATTGATGAAATCTTGTCTAGAGTCGGTCAGAATTCTTCGGCACAACTATTTACGGCGAAATCAGTTTGTAAGACATTCGAAGAACGTTCCAAAAATGTCTTGGTTTATAAGAGACTTTCGTTTGAAAGATGGGGGATATCACATTGGGAAACCCATAAGTTACGATGTGTTTACTTTGACGCATATATTGCGGGGAACCCAAATGCTATTTTACGCAACGGGTTAAGAAATTATTATGACTCAAT
The DNA here is from genome assembly GCF_046630445.1 of Rutidosis leptorrhynchoides. Lineage (NCBI taxonomy): Eukaryota > Viridiplantae > Streptophyta > Magnoliopsida > Asterales > Asteraceae > Rutidosis > Rutidosis leptorrhynchoides. The sequence goes on from NC_092343.1 coordinate 188,313,748, forward strand.
GTATCCGAATATAGGACTTCACGATTTAGAAAAAGCGGCTAACATGCAACATAAAGAAGCATGCTATGCTTACGGGTTAGTAATGTTCGCTTCTCACCAAAGTGAGAAAAAGAACATCGGGCTACAACTATTAAACAAAACGTTCCCACAAGTGACAGAGTCGGTAATTGGGGTAAGAAATGAGGTTTTTAGGTTATTACGAGACTGTTGGTCATTACGTAACCCTCGTCCCTTTGACGACGTTACAACACGCTGTCTTATCAACGGCCATAATGGTTATGTTCCACAAGACCAAGGATGGGAAGTAGTCCTAGTAAAACCATAATGTATGACTTGTTTCTGGACGTATGAATTACGTGTCTTTATTGCCTTCGCTGAACGACTTGTGTACTAGCTAGAATTATCTTCGCAACTATCTTGTATCAAAGTTATTGTGTGCTATATTTCATGCTTTATGTAAAATAAGCGGTATTGTAAGTTTGTAAAATATTGTATAAAAGTTTGAACGCGAAATATTATTATAATCAGTTTTTCATATAGAATTGTAGTAGTTGAATTGTATATTAGCTACTAAGTATGAACTTAACGGGTAGGTACTACCCGAATTTAAACTTATAAAACGCTAATATGAAGAAAAAGCTTTTATATATGAGTTCATATTATGCTACGAAATACTATTAACTACTCATAATATTCTGTATGATTAACTTGTTCCATTTGACTATTTTGAAGGAGATGGCACCGACTACTCGACACACCGTGAATATGAATGAAGAGGAATTCCGTACTTTTCTAGCTTCAAACATAGCCGCAGTACAGGCTGCGCTACATACCAACAATAACCTTGGATCTAGCAATACAGGAAATCGTGTAGGATGCACCTACAAAGAATTCACTGCCTACAAACCTTTCGAATTTGATGGAACCGAAGGACCGATCGAATTGAAACGGTGGACCGAGAAGGTCGATCGGTGTTTGCCATAAGTAAGTGTACTGAAGAGGACAAAGTGAAGTACGCTACGCATACCTTCACAGGTTCTGCGTTAACATGGTGGAATACCTATCTAGAGCAAGTGGGACAAGATGATGAGTACGCACTACCGTGGTCAGCATTCAAGCACTTGATGAACAAGAAGTACCGTCCCAGAACCGAGGTCAATAAGCTCAAGACATAACTTAGAGGGTTACGAACCCAAGGATTTGATATTACCACATACGAAGGACGATTCACAGAATTGTGCCTATTGTGTCCGGGAGCGTTCGAAGATGAGGAAGAGAAGATCGACGTATTTGTGAAAGGATTACCGGAAAGAATCCAAGAAGATATAAGTTCACACGAGCCCGCCTCCATACAACAGGCATGTAGAATGGCTCACAAACTAGTGAACCAGATTGAGAAAAGAATTAAAGAACAGATGGCTGAAGAGGCCAATGTGAAGCAAGTCAAAAGAAAGTGGGAGGAAAACGGTGATAAGAATCACCAATACAACAACAACAGCAATTACAATAATAATCGCAACAATTATCCCAACAATCGCAACATCAATCGCAACTACAACAAACGGCCCAACAACAACAACAACAACAACAACAACTACAACAATCATCCCAACAACAATAACAACCGCAACAACAACAACAATCAGAAGCAACTATGCCAAAGGTGTGAAAAGTATCACTCGGGGTTCTGCACCAAATTTTGCAACAAGTATAAAAGAAATGGTCATAGCACGGCGAAGTGTGAGGTCTACGGACCAGGGGTTAACAGAACGAAAGGAACAAATGGTGTCGGAACGAGTAATGGCGGAGCAAGTAGTGTCGGAGCAAGTTATGCCAATGTAGTTTGTTATAAATGTGGAAAACCGGGCCACATTATTAGAAATTGCCCGAACCAGGAGAACACGAATGGACAAGGCCGCGGAAGAGTTTTCAATATTAATGCGGCAGAGGCACAGGAAGACCCGGAGCTTGTTACGGGTACGTTTCTTATTGACAATAAATCTGCTTACGTTTTATTTGATTCGGGTGCGGATAGAAGCTATATGAGTAGAGATTTTTGTGCTAAATTAAGTTGTCCATTGACGCCGTTGGATAGTAAATTTTTACTTGAATTAGCAAACGGTAAATTAATTTCAGCAGATAATATATGCCGGAATCGAGAAATTAAACTGGGTAGCGAAATATTTAAGATTGATTTGATACCAGTAGAGTTAGGGAGTTTTGATGTAATAGTTGGCATGGACTGGCTGAAGAAGGTGAAAGCAGAGATCGTATGTTATAAAAATGCAATTCGCATTGTACGAGAAGAAGGAGAACCCTTAATGGTGTACGGAGAAAAGGGCAACATGAAGCTACATCTTATTAGTAATTTGAAGGCACAAAAACTAATAAGAAAAGGTTGCTATGCTGTTCTAGCACACGTCAAGAAAGTACAAACTGAAGAAAAGAGCATCAATGATGTTCCCGTCGCAAAAGAATTTCCCGATGTATTTCCGAAAGAATTACCGGGACTACCTCCACATCGATCTGTTGAATTTCAAATAGATCTTGTACCAGGAGCTGCACCAATAGCTCGTGCTCCTTATAGACTCGCACCCAATAAGATGAAAGAACTGCAAAGCCAACTGCAAGAACTATTAGAACGTGGTTTCATTCGACCAAGCACATCACCATGGGGAGCTCCTGTTTTGTTTGTCAAGAAGAAGGATGGTACATTTAGGTTGTGTATTGACTACAGAGAGTTGAACAAACTTACCATCAAAAACCGTTATCCACTGCCGAGAATTGATGACTTATTTGATCAACTACAAGGCTCGTCGGTTTATTCGAAGATCGATTTACGTTCTGGATATCATCAAATGCGAGTAAAGGAGGATGATATTCCAAAAACTGCTTTTAGGACGCGTTATGGTCATTACGAGTTTATGGTTATTCCGTTTGGATTGACTAACGCACTAGCTGTGTTCATGGACCTTATGAACCGAGTGTGTGGGCCATATCTTGACAAGTTTGTCATTGTTTTCATCGATGACATACTTATTTACTCAAAGAATGATCAAGAGCACGAAAGAACATTTGAGAAAAGTGCTAGAAGTATTGAGGAAAGAAAAATTATGCGCTAAGTTTTCAAAGTGTGCATTTTGGTTGGAAGAAGTTCAATTCCTCGGTCACATAGTGAACAAAGAAGGTATCCAGGTGGACCCGGCAAAGATTGAAACCGTTGAAAAGTGGGAAACCCCAAAAACTCCGAAACATATACGTCAATTTTTAGGATTGGCTGGTTACTACAGAAGATTCATCCAATATTTCTCCAAAATAGCAAAACCCTTGACTGCATTAACGCATAAAGGGAAGAAATTTGAATGGAAGGATGAACAAGAGAAGACGTTTCAATTATTGAAGAAAAAGCTAACTACGGCACCTATATTGTCATTGCCTGAAGGGAATGATGATTTTGTGATTTATTGTGATGCATCAAAGCAAGGTCTCAGTTGTGTATTAATGTAACGGACGAAGGTGATTGCTTATGCATCTAGACAATTGAAGATTCACGAGCAAAATTATACGACGCATGATTTGGAATTAGGCGCGGTTGTTTTTGCATTAAAGACTTGGAGGCACTACTTATAAGGGGTCAAAAGTATTATATATACCGACCACAAAAGTCTTCAACACATATTTAATCAGAAACAAATGAATATGAGGCAGCGTAGGTGGATTGAATTGTTGAATGATTACGACTTTGAGATTCGTTACCACCCGGGGAAGGCAAATGTGGTAGCCGACGCCTTGAGCAGAAAGGACAGATAACCCATTCGAGTAAAATCTATGAATATAATGATTCACACTAACCTTACTACTCAAATAAAGGAGGCGCAACAAGGAGTTTTAAAAGAGGGAAATTTAAAGGATGAAATAACTAAAGGATCGGAGAAGTATCTTAATATTCGGGAAGACGGAACCCGGTATAGGGCTGAAAGAATTTGGGTACCAACTTTTGGAGATATGAGAGAAATGGTACTTAGAGAAGCTCATAAAACCAGATACTCAATACATCCTGGAACGGGGAAGATGTACAAGGATCTTAAGAAACATTTTTAGTGGCCAGGTATGAAAGCCGATATTGCTAAATATGTAGGAGAATGTTTGATGTGTTCTAAGGTCAAAGCTGAACATCAGAAACCATCAGGTATACTACAACAACCTGAAATCCCGGAATGGAAATGGGAAAACATTACCATGGATTTCATTACTAAATTACCAAGGACTGCAAGTGGTTATGATACTATTTGGGTAATAGTTGATCGTCTCACCAAGTCAGTACACTTCCTGCCAATAAGAGAAGATGACAAGATGGAGAAATTAGCACGACTGTATTTGAAGGAAGTCGTCTCCAGACATGGAATACCAATCTCTATTATCTCTGATAGGGATGGCAGATTTATTTCAAGATTCTGGCAGACATTACAGCAAGCATTGGGAACTCGTCTAGACATGAGTACTGCCTATCATCCACAAACTAATGGGCAGAGCGAAAGTACGATACAAACGCTTGAAGACATGCTACGAGCTTGTGTTATTGATTTCGGAAACAGTTGGGATCGACATCTACCGTTAGCAGAATTTTCCTACAACAACAGCTACCATTCAAGCATTGAGATGGCGCCGTTTGAAGCACTTTATGGTAGAAAGTGCAGGTCTCCGATTTGTTGGAGTGAAGTGGGGGATAGACAGATTACGGGTCCAGAGATAATACAAGAAACTACTGAGAAAATCATCCAAATTCAACAAAGATTGAAAACCGCCCAGAGTCGACAAAAGAGCTACGCGGACAGTAAAAGAAAAGATATAGAGTTTGAAATTGGAGAAATGGTCATGCTTAAGGTTTCACCTTGGAAAGGCGTTGTTCAATTTGGTAAATGGGGAAAATTAAATCCAAGGTACATTGGACCATTCAAGATTATAGATCGTGTCGGACCAGTAGCTTACCAACTGGAGCTACCTCAACAACTCGCGGCTGTACATAACCCTTTCCACGTCTCAAATTTGAAGAAATGTTTTGCTAAAGAAGATCTCACTATTCCGTTGGACGAAATCCAAATCAATGAAAGACTTTAATTCATTGAAGAACCCGTCGAAATAATGGATCGTGAGGTTAAGAGACTTAAACAAAACAAGATACCGATTGTTCAGGTTCGATGGAATGTCGTAGAGGACCCGAGTTCACCTGGGAGCGTGAAGATCAGATGAAGAAGAAATACCCGCATTTATTTCTAGAAGATACGTCAACACCTCAAACTGCTTAAAATTTCAGGACGAAATTTATTTAACGGGTAGGTACTGTAGTGACCCGAACTTTTCCATGTTTATATATATATTAAATGAAATTGTTATTTACATGATTAAGTGTTTCCAACATGTTAAGCAATCAAACTTGTTAAGACTTGATTAATTGAAATGGGTTTCATATAGACAATTGACCACCCAAGTTGACCGGTGATTCAAGAACGTTAAAACTTGTAAAAACTATACGATGACATATATATGGTTATATATATAGTTAACATGATTTTATTATAAGTATGTATCTCATTAGGTATTTTAACAATGAGTTATATACATAAAAATGAGACTATTAATTTAAGAAACTTGAAAACGATATATATAACGATTATCGTTATAACAACGTCTTACTAGGTACATATGAATCATATTAAGATATTGATACACTTGGTTAATTATGTTAAATGATAAGTAAATATATTATTAAGTGTATTAACAATGAAATACATATGTAAAAATAAGACTACTAACTTAATGATTTTGAAACGAGACATATATGTAACGATTATCGTTGTAACGACATTTAACTGTATATATATCATCCTAAGATATATTATATATCATAATATTATGATAATATAACAATTTAACATCTCATTTGTTATAATAAATAATGGGTTAACAACATTCAACAAGATCGTTAACCTAAAGGTTTCAAAACAACATTTACATGTAACGACTAACGATGACTTAACGACTCAGTTAAAATGTATATACATGTAGTGTTTTAATATGTATTCATACACTTTTGAAAGACTTTGAGACACTTATCAAAATACTTCTACTTAACAAAAATGCTTACAATTACATCCTCGTTCGGTTTCATCAACAATTCTACTCGTATGCACCTGTATTCGTACTCGTACAATACACAGCTTTTAAATGTATGTACTATTGGTATATACACTCCAATGATCAGCTATTAGCAGCCCATGTGAGTCACCTAACACATGTGGGAACCATCATTTGGTAACTAGCATGAAATATCTCATAAAATTACAAAAATATGAGTAATCATTCATGACTTATTTACATGAAAACAAAATTACATATCCTTTATATCTAATCCATACACCAATGACCAAAAACACCTACAAACACTTTCATTATTCAATTTTCTTCATCTAATTGATCTCTCTCAAGTTCTATCTTCAAGTTCTAAGTGTTCTTCATAAATTCCAAAAGTTCTAGTTTCATAAAATCAAGAATACTTCCAAGATTGCAAGTTTACTTCCATGTTTTCTAAATCCATTCCAAGTAATAATCCAAGATCAAGAAACCTTTGTTACTTACAGTAGGTTATCTTTCTAATACAAGGTAATAATCATATTCAAACTTTAATTCAATTTCTATAACTATAACAATCTTATTTCGAGTGGAAATCTTACTTGAAATTGTTTTCGTGTCATGATTCTGCTTCAAGAACTTTCAAGCCATCCAAGGATCCTTTGAAGCTAGATCTATTTTTCTCATTTCCAGTAGGTTTATCCAAGGAACTTGAGGTAGTAATTATGTTCATAACATCATTCGATTCATACATATAAAGCTATCTTATTCGAAGGTTTAAACTTGTAATCACTAGAACATAGTTTAGTTAATTCTAAACTTGTTCGCAAATAAAAGTTAATCCTTCTAACTTGACTTTTAAAATAAACTAAACACATGTTCTATATCTATATGATATGCTAACTTAATGATTTAAAACCTGGAAACACGAAAAACACCGTAAAACCGGATTTACGCCGTCGTAGTAACACCGCGGGCTGTTTTGGGTTAGTTAATTAAAAACTATGATAAACTTTGATTTAAAAGTTTTTATTCTAGAAAAATGATTTTTATTATGAACATGAAACTATATCCAAAAATTATGGTTAAACTCAAAGTGGAAGTATGTTTTCTAAAATGGTCATCTAGACGTCGTTCTTTCGACTGAAATGACTACCTTTACAAAAACGACTTGTAACTTATTTTTCTGACTATAAACCTATAATTTTTCTGTTTAGATTCATAAAATAGAGTTCAATATGAAACCATAGCAATTTGATTCACTCAAAACGGATTTAAAATGAAGAAGTTATGGGTAAAACAAGATTGGATAATTTTTCTCATTTTAGCTACGTGAAAATTGGTAACAAATCTATTCCAACCATAACTTAATCAACTTGTATTGTATATTATGTAATCTTGAGATACCATAGACACGTATACAATGTTTCGACCTATCATGTCGACACATCTATATATATTTCGGAACAACCATAGACACTCTATATGTGAATGTTGGAGTTAGCTATACAGGGTTGAGGTTGATTCCAAAATATATATAGTTTGAGTTGTGATCAATACTGAGATACGTATACACTGGGTCGTGGATTGATTTAAGATAATATTTATCGATTTATTTCTGCACATCTAACTGTGGACAACTAGTTGTAGGTTACTAACGAGGACATCTGACTTAATAAACTTAAAACATCAAAATATATTAAAAGTGTTGTAAATATATTTTGAACATACTTTGATATATATGTATATATTGTTATAGGTTCGTGAATCAACCAGTGGCCAAGCCTTACTTCCCGATGAAGTAAAAATCTGTGAAAGTGAGTTATAGTCCCACTTTTAAAATCTAATATTTTTGGGATGAGAATACATGCAGGTTTTATAAATGATTCACAAAATAGACACAAGTACGTGAAACTACATTCTATGGTTGAATTATCGAACTCGAATATGCTCCTTTTTATTAAGTCTGGTAATCTAAGAATTAGGGAACAGACACCCTAATTGACGCGAATCCTAAAGATAGATCTATTGGGCCTAACAAACCCTATCCAAAGTACCGGATGCTTTAGTACTTCGAAATTTATATCATATCCGAAGGGTGTCCCGGAATGATGGGGATATTCTTATATATGCATCTTGTTAATGTCGGTTACCAGGTGTTCACCATATGAATGATTTTTATCTCTATGTATGGGATGTGTATTGAAATATGAAATCTTGTGGTCTATTGTTACGATTTGATATATATAGGTTAAACCTATAACTCACCAACATTTTTGTTGACGTTTAAAGCATGTTTATTCTCAGGTGAATACTAAGAGCTTCCGCTGTTGCATACTAAAATAAGGACAAGATTTGGAGTCCATGTTTGTATGATATTGTGTAAAAACTGCATTCAAGAAACTGATTTCGATGTAACATATTTATATTGTAAATCATTATGTAATGGTCATGTGTAAACAGGATATTTTAGATTATCATTATTTGATAATCTACGTAAAGCTTTTTAAACCTTTATTTATGAAATAAAGGTTATGATTTGTTTTAAAAATGAATGCAGTCTTTGAAAAACGTCTCATATAGAGGTCAAAACCTCGCAACGAAATCAATTAATATGGAACGTTTTTAATCAATAAGAACGGTACATTTCAGTATATACATTTTAACTGAGTCGTTAAGTCATCGTTAGTCGTTACATGTAAGTGTTGTTTTGAAACCTTTAGGTTAACGATCTTGTTAAACGTTGTTAACCCAATGTTTATAATATCAACTGAGATTTCAAATTATTATATTATCATGATATTATCATGTATGAATATCTCTTAATATGATATATATACATTAAATGTCTTTACAACGATAATCGTTACATATATGTCTCGTTTAAAAATCATTAAGTTAGTAGTCTTGTTTTTACATATGTAGTTCATTGTTAATATACTTAATGATATGTTTACTTATCATAGTATCATGTTAACTATATATATATCCATATATATGTCATCATATAGTTTTTACAAGTTTTAACGTTCGTGAATCACCGGTCAACTTGGGTGGTCAATTGTCTATATGAAACATATTTCAATTAATCAAGTCTTAACAAGTTTGATTGCTTAACATGTTAGAAACATTTAATCATGTAAATATCAATCTCAATTAATATATATAAACATGGAAAAGTTCGGGTCACTACAGTACCTACCCGTTAAATAAATTTCGTCCCGAAATTTTAAGCTGTTGAAGGTGTTGACGAATCTTCTGAAAATAGATGCGGGTATTTCTTCTTCATCTGATCTTCATGCTCCCAGGTGAACTCGGGTCCTCTACGAGCATTCCATCGAATCTTAACAATTGGTATCTTGTTTTGCTTAAGTATTTTAACCTCACGATCCATTATTTCGACGGGTTCTTCGATGAATTGAAGTTTTTCATTGATTTGGATTTCATCTAACGGAATAGTGAGATCTTCTTTAGCAAAACATTTCTTCAAATTCGAGACGTGGAAAGTGTTATGTACAGCCACGAGTTGTTGAGGTAACTCAATTCGGTAAGCTACTGGTCCGACACGATCAATAATCTTGAATGGTCCAATATACCTTGGATTTAATTTCCCTCGTTTACCAAATCGAACAACGCCTTTCCAAGGTGCAACTTTAAGCATGACCATCTCTCCAATTTCAAATTCTATATCTTTTCTTTTAATGTCAGCGTAGCTCTTTTGTCGACTTTGGGAGGTTTTCAACCATTGTTGAATTTGGATGATCTTCTCGGTAGTTTCTTGTATAATCTCCGGACCCGTAATCTGTCTATCCCCCACTTCACTCCAACAAATCGGAGACCTGCACTTTCTACCATAAAGTGCTTCAAACGGCGCCATCTCAATGCTTGAATGGTAGCTGTTGTTGTAGGAAAATTCTGCTAACGGTAGATGTCGATCCCAACTGTTTCCGAAATCAATAACACATGCTCGTAGCATGTCTTCAAGCGTTTGTATCGTCCTTTCGCTCTGCCCATCAGTTTGTGGATGATAGGCAGTACTCATGTCTAGACGAGTTCCTAATGCTTGCTGTAATGTCTGCCAGAATCAAGAAATAAATCTGCCATCCCTATCAGAGATAATAGAGATTGGTATTCCATGTCTGGAGACGACTTCCTTCAAATACAGTCGTGCTAACTTCTCCATCTTGTCATCTTCTCTTATTGGCAGGAAGTGTGCTGACTTGGTGAGACGATCAACTATTACCCAAATAGTATCAAAACCACTTGCAATTTAGTGATGAAATCCATGGTAATGTTTTCCCATTTCCATTCAGGGATTTCGGGTTGTTGAAGTAGACCTGATGGTTTCTGATACTCAGCTTTGACCTTAGAACATGTCAAACATTCTCCTACGTATTTAGCAACATCGGCTTTCATACCCGGCCACCAAAAATGTTTCTTGAGATCCTTGTACATCTTCCCCGTTCCAGGATGTATTGAGTATCTGGTTTTATGAGCTTCTCTAAGTACCATTTCTCTCATATCTACAAATTTTGGTACCCAAATCCTTTCAGCCCTATACTGTAGTGACCCGAACTTTTCCATGTTTATATATATTAATTGAGATTGATGTTTACATGATTAAATGTTTCCAACATGTTAAGCAATCAAACTTGTTAAGACTTGATTAATTGAAATAGGTTTCATATAGACAATTGACCACCCAAGTTGACCGGTGATTCACGAACGTTAAAACTTGTAAAAAAACTATATGATGACATATATATGGTTATATATATAGTTAACATGATATTATGATAAGTAAACATATCATTAATTATATTAACAATGAACTACATATGTAAAAACAAGACTACTAACTTAATGATTTTGAAACGAGACATATATGTAACGTTTATCGTTGTAACGACATTTAATGTATATATATCATATTAAGAGATATTCGTACATCATAATATCATGATAATATAATAATTTAAAATCTCTTTTGATATTATAAACATTGGGTTAACAACATTTAACAAGATCGTTAACCTAAAGGTTTCAAAACAACACTTACATGTAACGACTAACGATGACTTAACGACTCAGTTAAAATGTATATACATGTAGTGTTTTAATATGTATTTATACACTTTTGAAAGACTTCAATACACTTATCAAAATACTTCTACTTAACAAAAATGCTTACAATTACATTCTCGTTCAGTTTCATCAACAATTCTACTCGTATGCACCCGTATTCGTACTCGTACAATACACAGCTTTTAGATGTATGTACTATTGGTATATACACTCCAATGATCAGCTCTTAGCAGCCCATGTGAGTCACCTAACACATGTGGGAACCATCATTTGGCAACTAGCATGAAATATCTCATAAGATTACAAAAATATGAGTAATCATTCATGACTTATTTACATGAAAACAAAATAACATATCCTTTATATCTAATCCATACACCAACGACCAAAAACACCTACAAACACTTTCATTCTTCAATTTTCTTCATCTAATTGATCTCTCTCAAGTTCTATTTTCAAGTTCTAAGTGTTCTTCATAAATTCTAAAAGTTCTAGTTTCATAAAATCAAGAATACTTTCAAGTTTGCTAGCTCACTTCCAATCTTGTAAGGTGATCATCCAACCTCAAGAAATCTTTGTTTCTTACAGTAGGTTATCATTCTAATACAAGGTAATAATCATATTCAAACTTTGGTTCAATTTCTATAACTATAACAATCTTATTTCAAGTGATGATCTTACTTGAACTTGTTTTCGTGTCATGATTCTGCTTCAAGAACTTCGAGCCATCCAAGGATCCATTGAAGCTAGATCCATTTTTCTCTTTTCCAGTAGGTTCATCCAAGGAACTTAAGGTAGTAATGATGTTCATAACATCATTCGATTCATACATATAAAGCTATCTTATTCGAAGGTTTAAACTTGTAATCACTAGAACATAGTTTAGTTAATTCTAAACTTGTTCACAAACAAAAGTTAATCCTTCTAACTTGACTTTTAAAATCAACTAAATACGTGTTCTATATCTATATGATATGCTAACTTAATGATTTAAAACCTGGAAACACGAAAAACACCGTAAAACCGGATTTACGCCGTCGTAGTAACACCGCGGGCTGTTTTGGGTTAGTTAATTAAAAACTATGATAAACTTTGATTTAAAAGTTGTTATTCTGAGAAAATGATTTTTATTATGAACATGAAACTATATCCAAAAATTATGGTTAAACTCAAAGTGGAAGTATGTTTTCTAAAATGGTCATCTAGACGTCGTTCTTTCGACTGAAATGACTACCTTTACAAAAACGACTTGTAACTTATTTTTCCGACTAGAAACCTATACTTTTTTTGTTTAGATTCATAAAATAGAGTTCAATATGAAACCATAGCAATTTGATTCACTCAAAACGGATTTAAAATGAAGAAGTTATGGGTAAAACAAGATTGGATAATTTTTCTCATTTTAGCTACGTGAAAATTGGTAACAAATTTATTCCAACCATAACTTAATCAACTTGTATTATATATTATGTAATCTTGAGATACCATAGACACGTATACAATGTTTCGACCTATCATGTCGACACATCTATATATATTTCGGAACAACCATAGACACTCTATATGTGAATGTTGGAGTTAGCTATACAGGGTTGAGGTTGATTCCAAAATATATATAGTTTGAGTTGTGATCAATACTGAGATACGTATACACTGGGTCGTGGATTGATTCAAGATAATATTTATCGATTTATTTCTGTACATCTAACTGTGGACAACTAGTTGTAGGTTACTAACGAGGACAGCTGACTTAATAAACTTAAAACATCAAAATATATTAAAAGTGTTGTAAATATATTTTGAACATACTTTGATATATATGTATATATTGTTATAGGTTCGTGAATCAACCAGTGGCCAAGTCTTACTTCCCGACGAAGTAAAAATCTGTGAAAGTGAGTTATAGTCCCACTTTTAAAATCTAATATTTTTGGGATGAGAATACATGCAGGTTTTATAAATGTTTTACAAAATAGACACAAGTACGTGAAACTACATTCTATGGTTGAATTATCGAAATCGAATATGCCCCTTTTTATTAAGTCTGGTAATCTAAGAATTAGGGAACAGACACCCTAATTGACGCGAATCCTAAAGATAGATCTATTGGGCCTAACAAACCCCATCCAAAGTACCGGATGCTTTAGTACTTCGAAATTTATATCATATCCGAAGGGTGTCCCGGAATGATGGGGATATTCTTATATATGCATCTTGTTATTGTCGGTTACCAGGTGTTCACCATATGAATGATTTTTATCTCTATGTATGGGATGTGTATTGAAATATGAAATCTTGTGGTCTATTGTTACGATTTGATATATATAGGTTAAACCTATAACTCACCAACATTTTTGTTGACGTTTTAAGCATGTTTATTCTCAGGTGATTATTAAGAGCTTCCGCTGTCGCATACTTAAATAAGGACAAGATTTGGAGTCCATGCTTGTATGATATTGTGTAAAAACTGCATTCAAGAAACTTATTTTGTTGTAACATATTTGTATTGTAAACCATTATGTAATGGTCGTGTGTAAACAGGATATATTAGATTATCATTATTTGATAATCTACGTAAAGCTTTTTAAACCTTTATTGATGAAATAAAGGTTATGGTTTGTTTAAAAATGAATGCAGTCTTTGAAAAACGTCTCATATAGAGGTCAAAACCTCGCAACGAAATCAATTAATATGGAACGTTTTTAATCAATAAGAACGGGACATTTCAGTTGGTATCCGAGCGTTGGTCTTAGAGAACCAGAAAATTTGCATTAGTGTGTCTTATCGAGTTTGTTAGGATGCATTAGTGAGTCTGGACTTCGACCGTGTTTTCTTTAAAAATGATTGCTTAACATTTTTGTTGGAAACTATATATTTTTAACATATGAATATTATGTGATATATTAATCTCTTAACGTGTTTGATATTATGTGATAGATGTCTACCTCTAGAACAAGTCCCATTGACTCACCTAATAATAATGAAGAGTCAAATGAAAATTGGAATAATTTGTGGACTGATTCACAAGTTCCCGAAGAGGAACCGGAAGAAGAGTCGGAACCGGAAGAAGAATCGGAACCGGAAGAAGAATCGGAACCGGATGAAGAAATAGAACCGGTGGGGGAAATAATAAAACGGTTAAGTAAAAGAAAATCCTCAACCAACCGACCAAAGTTAATTATGGTCAATGGTGTTTCCGCCAAGGAAGCAAAATATTGGGAGGATTACCAATTCTCCGATGAATCGGATTCCGACGAGAATTCCGATGATGTTATAGAAATTACCCCAACTGAATTTAAAAAGGCAAAAGAAAATAATAAGGGAAAGGGCATAAAAATAGAGAAATCTAATTCCAACCCCGATGAACTTTATATGTATCGTCAACCCCCGAAGTCCTTAAGTTGTAACAATGACCCGGGAACCTCTAAACCACCAGGTTTTTCTAAACCAATGTGGACAACGACGGCTCGTATTAGGGGAACATCATATATCCCTAGAAACTTGGCAAAACGAACCAAAACCGAAGAAGAAGAAACGAGCGAGTCGGAATAAGATAGTTGTATTCGTGTGGTGTAATATATGTAATATAGTGTTCTTATGCTTTATGATATATGTAAAAATTGCTTGTATTAATAAGTATTTTTTTATGAATCTAACTCTTGTCTATTTTACAGTTTAAAAACACAAAATGGATAGACAACCCAATATTTTAAGAGACCTACCCGGAGACATGATTGATGAAATCTTGTCTAGAGTCGGCCAGAATTCTTCGGCACAACTATTTAAGGCGAGATCAGTTTGTAAGACATTCGAAGAACGTTCCAAGAATGTCTTGGTTTATAAGAGACTTTCGTTTGAAAGATGGGGGATATCACATTGGGAAACCCATAAGTTACGATGTGTTTACTTTGACGCATATATTGCGGGGAACCCAAATGCTATTTTACGCAACGGGTTAAGAAATTATTTTGACTCAATATATCCGAATATTGGACTTCGTGATTTAGAAAAAGCGGCTAACATGCAACATAAAGAAGCATGTTATGCTTACGGATTAGTAATGTTCGCTTCTCACCAAAGTGAGAACAAGAACATCGGGCTACAACTATTAAACAAAACGTTTCCACAAGTGACGGAGTCGGTAATTGGGGTAAGAAATGAGGTTTTTAGATTATTACGGGACTGTTGGACATTACGTAACCCTCGTCCCTTTGATGACGTTACAACACGCTGTCTTATCAACGGCCATAACGGTTATGTTGCACAAGACCAAGGATGGGAAGTAGTCCTAGTAAAACCAGAATGCATGACTTGTTTCTGGACGTATGAATTACGTGTATTTATTGCCTTTGCTGAACGACTTGTGTACTAGCTAGAATTGTCTTCACAACTATCTTGTATCAAAGTTATTGTGTGCTATATTTCATGCTTTATGTAAAATAAGCGGTATTGTAAGTTTGTAAAATATTGTATAAAAGTTTGAACGCGAAATATTATTATAATCAGTTTTTCATATAGAATTGTAGTAGTTGAATTGTATATTAGCTACTAAGTATGAACTTAACGGGTAGGTACTACCCGAATTTAAACTTATAAAACGCTAATATGAAGAAAAAGCTTTTATAAATGAGTTCATATTATGCTACGAAATACTATTAACTACTCTTAATATTCTGTATGATTAACTTGTTCCATTTAACTATTTTGAAGGAAATGGCACCGACTACTCGACACACCGTGAATATGAATGAAGAGGAATTCCGTACTTTTCTAGCTTCAAACATAGCCGCAGTACAGGCTGCGCTACATACCAACAATAACCTTGGATCTAGCAGTACAGGAAATCGTGTAGGATGCACCTACAAAGAATTCACTGCCTGCAAACCTTTGGAATTTGATGGAACCGAAGGACCGATCGGATTGAAACGGTGGACCGAGAAGGTTGAATCGGTGTTTGCCATAAGTAAGTGTACTGAAGAGGACAAAGTGAAGTACGCTACGCATACCTTCACAGGTTCTGCGTTAACATGGTGGAATACCTATCTAGAGCAAGTGGGACAAGATGATGCGTACGCACTACCGTGGTCAGCATTCAAGCACTTGATGAACGAGAAGTACCGTCCCAGAACCGAGGTCAATAAGCTCAAGACAGAACTTAGAGGGTTACGAACCCAAGGATTTGATATTACCACGTACGAAAGACGATTCACAGAATTGTGCCTATTGTGTCCGGGAGCATTCGAAGATGAGGAAGAGAAGATCGACGCGTTTGTGAAAGGATTACCGGAAAGAATCCAAGAAGATATAAGTTCACACGAGCCCGCCTCCATACAACAGGCATGTAGAATGGCTCACAAACTAGTGAACCAGATTGAAGAAAGAATTAAAGAACAGACTGCTGAAGAGGCCAATGTGAAGCAAGTCAAAAGAAAGTGGGAGGAAAACGGTGATAAGAATCACCAATACAACAACAACAGCAATTACAACAATAATCGCAACAATTATCCCAACAATCGCAACATCAATCGCAACTACAACAAACGGCCCAACAACAACAACAACAACAACAACAACAGCAACTACAAAAATCATCCCAACAACAATAATAACCGCAACAACAACAACAATCAGAAGCAACTATGCCAAAGGTGTGAAAAGAATCACTCGGGGTTCTGCACCAAATTTTGCAACAAGTGTAAAAGAAATGGTCATAGCGCGGCGAAGTGTGAGGTCTACGGACCAGGGGTTAATAGAACGAAAGGAACAAATGGTGTCGGAACGAGTAATGGCGGAGCAAGTAGTGTCGGAGCAAGTTATGCCAATGTAGTTTGTTATAAATGTGGAAAACCAGGCCACATTATTAGAAATTGCCCGAACCAGGAGAACACGAATGGACAAGGCCGTGGAAGAGTTTTCAATATTAATGCGGTAGAGGCACAGGAAGACCCGGAGCTTGTTACGGGTACGTTTCTTATTGACAATAAATCTGCTTACGTTTTATTTGATTCGGGTGCGGATAGAAGCTATATGAGTAGAGATTTTTGTGCTAAATTAAGTTGTCCATTGACGCCTTTGGATAGTAAATTTTTACTCGAATTAGCAAATGGTAAATTAATTTCAGCAGATAATATATGTCGGAATCGAGAAATTAAACTGGTTAGCGAAACATTTAAGATTGATTTGATACCAGTAGAGTTAGGGAGTTTTGATGTGATAATCGGTATGGACTGGTTGAAAGAAGTGAAAGCGGAGATCGTTTGTTACAAAAATGCAATTCGCATTATACGAGAAAAAGGAAAACCCTTAATGGTGTACGGAGAAAAGGGCAACACGAAGCTACATCTTATTAGTAATTTGAAGGCACAAAAACTAATAAGAAAAGGTTGCTATGCTGTTCTAGCACACGTCGAGAAAGTACAAACTGAAGAAAAGAGCATCAATGATGTTCCCATTGCAAAAGAATTTCCCGATGTATTTCCGAAAGAATTACCGGGATTACCCCCACATCGATCTGTTGAATTTCAAATAGATCTTGTACCAGGAGCTGCACCAATAGCTCGTGCTCCTTACAGACTCGCACCCAGCGAGATGAAAGAACTGCAAAGCCAATTACAAGAACTTTTAGAGCGTGGTTTCATTCGACCAAGCACATCACCGTGGGGAGCTCCTGTTTTGTTTGTCAAGAAGAAAGATGGTACATTCAGGTTGTGTATCGACTACCGAGAGTTGAACAAACTTACCATCAAGAACCGCTACCCACTACCGAGAATCGACGACTTATTTGATCAACTACAAGGCTCGTCTGTTTATTCAAAGATTGACTTACGTTCCGGGTATCATCAAATGCGGGTGAAAGAAGATGATATTCCAAAGACTGCTTTCAGAACACGTTACGGTCATTACGAGTTTATGGTCATGCCGTTTGGTTTAACTAATGCACCAGCTGTGTTCATGGACCTTATGAACCGAGTGTGTGGACCATACCTTGACAAGTTTGTCATTGTTTTCATTGATGACATACTTATTTACTCAAAGAATGACCAAGAACACGGTGAACATTTGAGAAAGGTGTTAGAAGTATTGAGGAAGGAAGAATTGTACGCTAAGTTTTCAAAGTGTGCATTTTGGTTGGAAGAAGTTCAATTCCTCGGTCACATAGTGAACAAAGAAGGTATTAAGGTGGATCCGGCAAAGATAGAAACTGTTGAAAAGTGGGAAACCCCGAAAACTCCGAAACACATACGCCAGTTTTTAGGACTAGCTGGTTACTACAGAAGGTTCATCCAAGACTTTTCCAGAATAGCAAAACCCTTGACTGCATTAACGCATAAAGGGAAGAAATTTGAATGGAATGATGAACAAGAGAAAGCGTTTCAGTTATTGAAGAAAAAGCTAACTACGGCACCTATATTGTCATTGCCTGAAGGGAATGATGATTTTGTGATTTATTGTGATGCATCAAAGCAAGGTCTCGGTTGTGTATTAATGCAACGAACGAAGGTGATTGCTTATGCGTCTAGACAATTGAAGATTCACGAACAAAATTATACGACGCATGATTTGGAATTAGGCGCGGTTGTTTTTGCATTAAAGACTTGGAGGCACTACTTATATGGGGTCAAAAGTATTATATATACCGACCACAAAAGTCTTCAACACATATTTAATCAGAAACAACTGAATATTAGGCAGCGTAGGTGGATTGAATTATTGAATGATTACGATTTTGAGATTCGTTACCACCCGGGGAAGGCAAATGTGGTAGCCGATGCCTTGAGCAGGAAGGACAGAGAACCCATTCGAGTAAAATCTATGAATATAATGATTCATAATAACATTACTACTCAAATAAAGGAGGCGCAACAAGGAGTTTTAAAAGAGGGAAATTTAAAGGATGAAATACCCAAAGGATCAGAGAAGCATCTTAATATTCGGGAAGACGGAACCCGGTATAGGGCTGAAAGGATTTGGGTACCAAAATTTGGAGATATGAGAGAAATGGTACTTAGAGAAGCTCATAAAACCAGATACTCAATACATCCTGGAACGGGGAAGATGTACAAGGATCTCAAGAAACATTTTTGGTGGCCGGGTATGAAAGCCGATGTTGCTAAATACGTAGGAGAATGTTTGACGTGTTCTAAAGTCAAAGCTGAGCATCAGAAACCATCAGGTCTACTTCAACAACCCGAAATCCCAGAATGGAAATGGGAAAACATTACCATGGATTTCATCACTAAATTGCCAAGGACTGCAAGTGGTTTTGATACTATTTGGGTAATAGTTGATCGTCTCACCAAATCAGCACACTTCCTACCAATAAGAGAAGATGACAAGATGGAGAAGTTAGCACGACTGTATTTGAAGGAAGTCGTCTCCAGACATGGAATACCAATCTCTATTATCTCTGATAGGGATGGCAGATTTATTTCAAGATTCTGGCAGACATTACAGCAAGCATTAGGAACTCGTCTAGACATGAGTACTGCCTATCATCCACAAACTGATGGGCAGAGCGAAAGGACGATACAAACGCTTGAAGACATGCTACGAGCATGTGTTATTGATTTCGGAAACAGTTGGGATCGACATCTACCGTTAGCAGAATTTTCCTACAACAACAGCTACCATTCAAGCATTGAGATGGCGCCGTTTGAAGCACTTTATGGTAGAAAGTGCAGGTCTCCGATTTGTTGGAGTGAAGTGGGGGATAGACAGATTACGGGTCCGGAGATTATACAAGAAACTACCGAGAAGATCATCCAAATTCAACAACGGTTGAAAACCGCCCAAAGTCGACAAAAGAGCTACGCTGACATTAAAAGAAAAGATATAGAATTTGAAATTGGAGAGATGGTCATGCTTAAAGTTGCACCTTGGAAAGGCGTTGTTCGATTTGGTAAACGAGGGAAATTAAATCCAAGGTATATTGGACCATTCAAGATTATTGATCGTGTCGGACCAGTAGCTTACCGACTTGAGTTACCTCAACAACTCGCGGCTGTACATAACACTTTCCACGTCTCGAATTTGAAGAAATGTTTTGCTAAAGAAGATCTCACTATTCCGTTAGATGAAATCCAAATCAACGAAAAACTTCAATTCATCGAAGAACCCGTCGAAATAATGGATCGTGAGGTTAAAAGACTTAAGCAAAACAAGATACCAATTGTTAAGGTTCGATGGAATGCTCGTAGAGGACCCGAGTTCACCTGGGAGCGTGAAGATCAGATGAAGAAGAAATACCCGCATCTATTTCCAGAAGATTCGTCAACACCTTCAACAGCTTAAAATTTCGGGACGAAATTTATTTAACGGGTAGGTACTGTAGTGACCCGAACTTTTCCATGTTTATATATATTAATTGAGATTGATGTTTACATGATTAAATGTTTCCAACATGTTAAGCAATCAAACTTGTTAAGACTTGATTAATTGAAATAGGTTTCATATAGACAATTGACCACCCAAGTTGACCGGTGATTCACGAACGTTAAAACTTGTAAAAAAACTATATGATGACATATATATGGTTATATATATAGTTAACATGATATTATGATAAGTAAACATATCATTAATTATATTAACAATGAACTACATATGTAAAAACAAGACTACTAACTTAATGATTTTGAAACGAGACATATATGTAACGTTTATCGTTGTAACGACATTTAATGTATATATATCATATTAAGAGATATTCGTACATCATAATATCATGATAATATAATAATTTAAAATCTCTTTTGATATTATAAACATTGGGTTAACAACATTTAACAAGATCGTTAACCTAAAGGTTTCAAAACAACACTTACATGTAACGACTAACGATGACTTAACGACTCAGTTAAAATGTATATACATGTAGTGTTTTAATATGTATTTATACACTTTTGAAAGACTTCAATACACTTATCAAAATACTTCTACTTAACAAAAATGCTTACAATTACATTCTCGTTCAGTTTCATCAACAATTCTACTCGTATGCACCCGTATTCGTACTCGTACAATACACAGCTTTTAGATGTATGTACTATTGGTATATACACTCCAATGATCAGCTCTTAGCAGCCCATGTGAGTCACCTAACACATGTGGGAACCATCATTTGGCAACTAGCATGAAATATCTCATAAGATTACAAAAATATGAGTAATCATTCATGACTTATTTACATGAAAACAAAATAACATATCCTTTATATCTAATCCATACACCAACGACCAAAAACACCTACAAACACTTTCATTCTTCAATTTTCTTCATCTAATTGATCTCTCTCAAGTTCTATTTTCAAGTTCTAAGTGTTCTTCATAAATTCTAAAAGTTCTAGTTTCATAAAATCAAGAATACTTTCAAGTTTGCTAGCTCACTTCCAATCTTGTAAGGTGATCATCCAACCTCAAGAAATCTTTGTTTCTTACAGTAGGTTATCATTCTAATACAAGGTAATAATCATATTCAAACTTTGGTTCAATTTCTATAACTATAACAATCTTATTTCAAGTGATGATCTTACTTGAACTTGTTTTCGTGTCATGATTCTGCTTCAAGAACTTCGAGCCATCCAAGGATCTATTGAAGCTAGATCCATTTTTCTCTTTTCCAGTAGGTTCATCCAAGGAACTTAAGGTAGTAATGATGTTCATAACATCATTCGATTCATACATATAAAGCTATCTTATTCGAAGGTTTAAACTTGTAATCACTAGAACATAGTTTAGTTAATTCTAAACTTGTTCACAAACAAAAGTTAATCCTTCTAACTTGACTTTTAAAATCAACTAAACACGTGTTCTATATCTATATGATATGCTAACTTAATGATTTGAAACCTGGAAACACGAAAAACACCGTAAAACCGGATTTACGCCGTCGTAGTAACACCGCGGGCTGTTTTGGGTTAGTTAATTAAAAACTATGATAAACTTTGATTTAAAAGTTGTTATTCTGAGAAAATGATTTTTATTATGAACATGAAACTATATCCAAAAATTATGGTTAAACTCAAAGTGGAAGTATGTTTTCTAAAATGGTCATCTAGACGTCGTTCTTTCGACTGAAATGACTACCTTTACAAAAACGACTTGTAACTTATTTTTCCGACTAGAAACCTATACTTTTTTTGTTTAGATTCATAAAATAGAGTTCAATATGAAACCATAGCAATTTGATTCACTCAAAACGGATTTAAAATGAAGAAGTTATGGGTAAAACAAGATTGGATAATTTTTCTCATTTTAGCTACGTGAAAATTGGTAACAAATTTATTCCAACCATAACTTAATCAACTTGTATTATATATTATGTAATCTTGAGATACCATAGACACGTATACAATGTTTCGACCTATCATGTCGACACATCTATATATATTTCGGAACAACCATAGACACTCTATATGTGAATGTTGGAGTTAGCTATACAGGGTTGAGGTTGATTCCAAAATATATATAGTTTGAGTTGTGATCAATACTGAGATACGTATACACTGGGTCGTGGATTGATTCAAGATAATATTTATCGATTTATTTCTGTACATCTAACTGTGGACAACTAGTTGTAGGTTACTAACGAGGACAGCTGACTTAATAAACTTAAAACATCAAAATATATTAAAAGTGTTGTAAATATATTTTGAACATACTTTGATATATATGTATATATTGTTATAGGTTCGTGAATCAACCAGTGGCCAAGTCTTACTTCCCGACGAAGTAAAAATCTGTGAAAGTGAGTTATAGTCCCACTTTTAAAATCTAATATTTTTGGGATGAGAATACATGCAGGTTTTATAAATGTTTTACAAAATAGACACAAGTACGTGAAACTACATTCTATGGTTGAATTATCGAAATCGAATATGCCCCTTTTTATTAAGTCTGGTAATCTAAGAATTAGGGAACAGACACCCTAATTGACGCGAATCCTAAAGATAGATCTATTGGGCCTAACAAACCCCATCCAAAGTACCGGATGCTTTAGTACTTCGAAATTTATATCATATCCGAAGGGTGTCCCGGAATGATGGGGATATTCTTATATATGCATCTTGTTATTGTCGGTTACCAGGTGTTCACCATATGAATGATTTTTATCTCTATGTATGGGATGTGTATTGAAATATGAAATCTTGTGGTCTATTGTTACGATTTGATATATATAGGTTAAACCTATAACTCACCAACATTTTTGTTGACGTTTTAAGCATGTTTATTCTCAGGTGATTATTAAGAGCTTCCGCTGTCGCATACTTAAATAAGGACAAGATTTGGAGTCCATGCTTGTATGATATTGTGTAAAAACTGCATTCAAGAAACTTATTTTGTTGTAACATATTTGTATTGTAAACCATTATGTAATGGTCGTGTGTAAACAGGATATATTAGATTATCATTATTTGATAATCTACGTAAAGCTTTTTAAACCTTTATTGATGAAATAAAGGTTATGGTTTGTTTAAAAATGAATGCAGTCTTTGAAAAACGTCTCATATAGAGGTCAAAACCTCGCAACGAAATCAATTAATATGGAACGTTTTTAATCAATAAGAACGGGACATTTCATATACCGGGTTCTGTCTTCCCGAATATTAAGATGCTTCTCCGATCCTTTGGGTATTTCATCCTTTAAATTTCCCTCTTTTAAAACTCCTTGTTGCGCCTCCTTTATTTGAGTAGTAAGGTTAGTGAGAATCATTATATTCATAGATTTTACTCGAATGGGTTCTCTGTCCTTTCTGCTCAAGGCGTCGTCTACCACATTTGCCTTCCCTGGGTGGTAACGAATCTCAAAGTCATAATCATTCAACAATTCAATCCACCTACGCTGCCTCATATTCAGTTGTTTCTGATTAAATATGTGTTGCAGACTTTTGTGGTCGGTATATATAATACTTTTGACCCCATATAAGTAGTGCCTCCATGTCTTTAATGCAAAATAAACCGCACCTAATTCCAAATCATGCGTCGTATAATTTTGCTCGTGAATCTTTAATTGTCTAGACGCATAAGCAATCACCTTCGTCCGTTGCATTAATACACAACCGGAACCTTGCTTTGATGGGTCACAATAAATCACAAAATCATCATTCCCTTCAGGCAATGACAATATAGGTGCCGTAGTTAGCTTTTTCTTCAATAACTGAAACGCTTTCTCTTGTTCATCATTCCATTCAAATTTCTTCCCTTTATGCGTTAATGTAGTCAAGGGTTTTGCTATTCTGGAAAAGTCTTGGATGAACCTTCTGTAGTAACCAGCTAGTCCTAAAAACTGGCGTATGTGTTTCAGAGTTTTCAGGGTTTCCCACTTTTCAAAAGTTTCTATCTTTGCCGGATCCACCTTAATACCTTCTTTGTTCACTATGTGACCAAGGAATTGAACTTCTTCTAACCAAAATGCACACTTTGAAAACTTAGCGTACAATTCTTCCTTCCTCAATACTTCTAACACCTTTCTCAAATGTTCACCGTGTTCTTGGTCATTCTTTGAGTAAATAAGTATGTCATCAATGAAAACAATGACAAACTTGTCAAGGTATGGTCCACACACTCGGTTCATAAGGTCCATGAACACAGCTGGTGCATTAGTTAAACCAAACGGCATGACCATAAACTCGTAATGACCGTAACGTGTTCTGAAAGCAGTCTTTGGAATATCATCTTCTTTCACCCGCATTTGATGATACCCGGAACGTAAGTCAATCTTTGAATAAACAGACGAGCCTTGTAGTTGATCAAATAAGTCATCGATTCTCGGTAGTGGGTAGCGGTTCTTGATGGTAAGTTTGTTCAACTCTTAGTAGTCGATACACAACCTGAATGTACCATCTTTCTTCTTGACAAACAAAACAGGAGCTCCCCACGGTGATGTGCTTGGTCGAATGAAACCACGCTCTAAAAGTTCTTGTAATTGGCTTTGCAGTTCTTTCATCTCGCTGGGTGCGAGTCTGTAAGGAGCACGAGCTATTGGTGCAGCTCCTGGTACAAGATCTATTTGAAATTCAACGGATCGATGTGGGGGTAATCCCGGTAATTCTTTCGGAAATACATTGGGAAATTCTTTTGCAATGGGAACATCATTGATGCTCTTTTCTTCAGTTTCTACTTTCTCGACGTGTGCTAGAACAGCATAGCAACCTTTTCTTATTAGTTTTTGTGCCTTCAAATTACTAATAAGATGTAGCTTCGTGTTGCCCTTTTCTCCGTACACCATTAAGGGTTTTCCTTTTTCTCGTATAATGCGAATTTCATTTTTGTAACAAACGATCTCTGCTTTCACTTCTTTCAACCAGTCCATACCGATTATCACATCAAAACTCCCTAACTCTACTGGTATCAAATCAATCTTAAATGTTTCGCTAACCAGTTTAATTTCTCGATTCCGACATATATTATCTGCTGAAATTAATTTACCATTTGCTAATTCGAGTAAAAATTTACTATCCAAAGGCGTCAATGGACAACTTAATTTAGCACAAAAATCTCTACTCATATAGCTTCTATCCGCACCCGAATCAAATAAAACGTAAGCAGATTTATTGTCAATAAGAAACGTACCCATAACAAGCTCTGGGTCTTCCTGTGCCTCTGCCGCATTAATATTGAAAACTCTTCCGCGACCTTGTCCATTCGTGTTCTCCTAGTTCGGGAAATTTCTAATAATGTGGCCCGGTTTTCCACATTTATAACAAACTACATTGGCATAACTTGCTCCGACACTACTTGCTCCGCCATTACTCGTTCCGACACCATTTGTTCCTTTCGTTCTATTAACCCCTGGTCCGTAGACCTCACACTTCGCCGCGCTATGACCATTTCTTTTACACTTGTTGCAAAATTTGGTGCAGAACCCCGAGTGATACTTTTCACACCTTTGGCATAGCTGCTTCTGATTGTTGTTGTTGTTGTTGCGGTTATTATTATTGTTGGGATGATTGTTGTAGTTGCTGTTGTTGTTGTTGTTGTTGTTGTTGTTGTTGTTGGGCCATTTGTTGTAGTTGCGATTGATGTTGCGATTGTTGGGATAATTGTTGCGATTATTGTTGTAATTGCTGTTGTTGTTGTATTGGTGATTCTTATCATCGTTTTCCTCCCACTTTCTTTTGACTTGCTTCACATTGGCCTCTTCAGCAGTCTGTTCTTTAATTCTTTCTTCAATCTGGTTTACTAGTTTGTGAGCCATTCTACATGCCTGTTGTATGGAGGCGGGCTCGTGTGAACTTATATCTTCTTGGATTCTTTCTGGTAATCCTTTCACAAACGCGTCGATCTTCTCTTCCTCATCTTCGAATGCTCCCGGACACAATAGGCACAATTCTGTGAATCGTCTTTCGTACGTGGTAATATCAAATCCTTGGGTTCGTAACCCTCTAAGTTCTGTCTTGAGCTTATTGACCTCGGTTCTAGGACGGTACTTCTCGTTCATCAAGTGCTTGAATGCTGACCACGGTAGTGCGTACGCATCGTCTTGTCCCACTTGCTCTAGATAGGTATTCCACCATGTTAATGCAGAACCTGTGAAGGTATGCGTAGCGTACTTCACTTTGTCCTCTTCAGTACACTTACTTATGGCAAACACCGATTCGACCTTCTCGGTCCACCGTTTCAATCCGATCGGTCCTTCGGTTCCATCAAATTCCAAAGGTTTGCAGGCAGTGAATTCTTTGTAGGTGCATCCTACACGATTTCCTATACTGCTAGATCCAAGGTTATTGTTGGTATGTAGCGTAGCCTGTACTGCGGCTATGTTTGAAGCTAGAAAAGTACGGAATTCCTCTTCATTCATATTCACGGTGTGTCGAGTAGTCGATGCCATTTTATTCAAAATAGTCAAATGGAACAAGTTAATCATACAGAATATTAAGAGTAGTTAATAGTATTTCATAGCATAATATGAACTCATTTATAAAAGCTTTTTCTTCATATTAGCGTTTTATAAGTTTAAATTCGGGTGGTACCTACCCGTTAAGTTCATACTTAGTAGCTAATATACAATTCAACTACTACAATTCTATATGAAAAACTGATTATAATAATATTTCGCGTTCAAACTTTTATACAATATTTTACAAACTTACAATACCGCTTATTTTACATAAAGCATGAAATATAGCACACAATAACTTTGATACAAGATAGTTGTGAAGATAATTCTAGCTAGTACACAAGTTGTTCAGCAAAGGCAATAAAGACACGTAATTCATACGTCCAGAAACAAGTCATGCATTCTGGTTTTACTAGGACTACTTCCCATCCTTGGTCTTGTGGAACATAACCGTTATGGCTGTTGATAAGACAGCATGTTGTAACGTCGTCAAAGGGACGAGGGTTACGTAATGTCCAACAGTCCCGTAACAATCTAAAAACCTCATTTCTTACCCCAATTACCGACTCCGTTACTTGTGGGAACGTTTTGTTTAATAGTTGTAGCCCGATGTTCTTGTTCTCACTTTGGTGAGAAGCGAACATTACTAACCCGTAAGCATAGCATGCTTCTTTATGTTGCATGTTAGCCGCTTTTTCTAAATCATGAAGTCCTATATTCGGATACATTGAGTCAAAATAATTTCTTAACCCGTTGCGTAAAATAGCATTTGGGTTCCCCGCAATATATGCGTCAAAGTAAACACATCGTAACTTATGGGTTTCCCAATGTGATATCCCCTATCTTTCAAACGAAAGTCTCTTATAAACCAAGACATTCTTGGAACGTTTTCGAATGTCTTACAAACTGATCTCGCCTTAAATAGTTGTGCCGAAGAATTCTGACCGACTCTAGACAAGATTTCATCAATCATGTCTCCGGGTAGGTCTCTTAAAATATTGGGTTGTCTATCCATTTTGTGTTTTTATACTGTAAAATAGACAAGAGTTAGATTCATAAAAAAAAATACTTATTAATACAAGCAATTTTTACATATATCATAAAGCATAAGCACACTATATTACATATATTACACCACACGAATACAACTATCTTATTTCGACTCGCTTGTTTCTTCTTCTTCGGTTTTGGTTCATTTTGCCAGGTTTCTAGGGATATATGATGTTCCCCTAATACGAGCCGTCGTTTTCCACATTGGTTTAGAAAAACCTGGTGGTTTAGAGGTTCCCGGGTCATTGTTACAACTTAAGGACTTCGGGGGTTGACGATACATATAAAGTTCATCGGGGTTGGAATTAGATTTCTCTATTTTTATGCCCTTTCCCTTATTATTTTCTTTTGCCTTTTTAAATTCAGTTGGGGTAATTTCTATAACATCATCGAAATTCTCGTCGGAATCCGATTCATCGGAGAATTGGTAATCCTCCCAATATTTTGCTTCCTTGGCGGAAACATCATTGACCATAATTAACCTTGGTCGGTTGGTTGAGGATTTTCTTTTACTTAACCGTTTTATTATTTCCCCCACCGGTTCTATTTCTTCATCCGGTTCCGATTCTTCTTCCGGTTCCGTTTCTTCTTCCGGTTCCGACTCTTCTTCCGGTTCCTCTTCGGGAACTTGTGAATCAGTCCACGGATCATTTCAATTTACATTTGACTCTTCATTATTATTAGGTGAGTCAATGGGACTTGTTCTAGAGGTAGACATCTATCACATAATATCAAACGCGTTAAGAGATTAATATATCACATAATATTCACATGTTAAAAATATATAGTTTCCAACAAAATTTGTTAAGCAATCATTTTTCAAGTAAACACGGTCGAAGTCCAGACTCACTAATGCATCCTAACAAACTCGATAAGACACACTAATGCAAAATTCTGGTTCTCTAAGACCAACGCTCGGATACCAACTGAAATGTCCCGTTCTTATTGATTAAAAACGTTCCATATTAATTGATTTTGTTGCGAGGTTTTGACCTCTATATGAGACGTTTTTCAAAGACTGCATTCATTTTTAAAACAAACCATAACCTTTATTTCATTAATAAAGGTTTAAAAAGCTTTACGTAGATTATCAAATAATGATAATCTAAAATATCCTGTTTACACACGACCATTATATAATGGTTTACAATACAAATATGTTACAACAAAATAAGTTTCTTGAATGCAGTTTTTACACAATATCATACAAGCATGGACTCCAAATCTCGTCCTTATTTAAGTATGCGACAGCGGAAGCTCTTAATAATCACCTGAGAATAAACATGCTTAAAACGTCGACAAAAATGTTGGTGAGTTAAAGGTTTAACCTATATATATCAAATCATAATAATAGACCACAAGATTTCATATTTCAATACACATCCCATACATAGAGATAAAAATCATTCATATGGTGAACACCTGGTAACCGACATTAACAAGATGCATATATAAGAATATCCCCATCATTCCTGGACACCCTTCGGATATGATATAAATTTCGAAGTACTAAAGCATCCGGTACTTTGGATGGGGTTTGTTAGGCCCAATAGATCTATCTTTAGGATTCGCGTCAATTAGGGTGTCTGTTCCCTAATACTTAGATTACCAGACTTAATAAAAAGGGGCATATTCGATTTCGATAATTCAACCATAGAATGTAGTTTCACGTACTTGTGTCTATTTTGTAAATCATTTATAAAACCTGCATGTATTCTCATCCCAAAAATATTAGATTTTAAAAGTGGGACTATAACACACTTTCACAGATTTTTACTTCGTCGGGAAGTAAGACTTGGCCACTGGTTGATTCACGAACCTATAACAATATATACATATATATCAAAGTATGTTCAAAATATATTTACAACACTTTTAATATATTTTGATGTTTTAAGTTTATTAAGTCAGCTGTCCTCGTTAGTAACCTACAACTAGTTGTCCACAGTTAGATGTACAGAAATAAATCGATAAATATTATCTTGAATCAATCCACGAACCAGTGTATACGTATCTCAGTATTGATCACAACTCAAACTATATATATTTTGGAATCAACCTCAAACCTGTATAGCTAACTCCAACATTCACATATAGAGTGTCTATGGTTGTTCCGGAATATATATAGATGTGTCAACATGATAGGTCGAAACATTGTATACGTGTCTATGGTATCTCAAGATTACATAATATATAATACAAGTTGATTAAGTTATTGTTGGAATAGATTTGTTACCAATTTTCACGTACCTAAAATGAGAAAAATTATCCAATCTTGTTTTACCCATAACTTCTTCATTTTAAATCCGTTTTGAGTGAATCAAATTGCTATGGTTTCATATTGAACTCTATTTTATGAATCTAAACATAAAAAGTATAGGTTTATAGTCAGAAAACTAAGTTACAAGTCGTTTTTGTAAAGGTAGTCATTTCAGTCGAAAGAACGACGTCTAGATGACCATTTTAGAAAACATACTTCCACTTTGAGTTTAACCATAAATTTTGGATATAGTTTCATGTTCATAATAAAAATCATTTTCTCAGAATAACAACTTTTAAATCAAAGTTTATCATAGTTTTTAATTAACTAACCCAAAACAGCCCGCCGTGTTACTACGACGGCGTAAATCCGGTTTTACGATGTTTTTTGTGTTTCCAGGTTTTAAATCATTAAGTTAGCATATCATATAGATATATAACATGTGTTTAGTTGATTTTAAAAGTCAAGTTAGAAGGATTAACTTTTGTTTGCGAACAAGTTTAGAATTAACTAAACTATTTTCTAGTGATTACAAGTTTAAAACTTCGAATAAGATAGCTTTATATGTATGAATCGAATGATGTTATGAACATCATTACTACCTTAAGTTCCTTGGATAAACCTACTGGAAAAGAGAAAAATGGATCTAGCTTCAACGGATCCTTGGATGGCTCGAAGTTCTTGAAGCAGAATCATGACACGAAAACAAGTTCAAGTAAGATCATCACTTGAAATAAGATTGTTATAGTTATAGAAATTGAACCAAAGTTTGAATATGATTATTATCTTGTATTAGAATGATAACCTACTGTAAGAAACAAAGATTTCTTGAGGTTGGATGATCACCTTACAAGATTGGAAGTGAGCTATCATACTTGAAAGTATTCTTGATTTTATGTAACTAGAACTTGTAGAATTTATGAAGAACACTTAGAACTTGAAGATAGAACTTGAGAGAGATCAATTAGATGAAGAAAATTGAAGAATGAAAGTGTTTGTAGGTGTTTTTGGTCGTTGGTGTATGGATTAGATATAAAGGATATGTAATTTTGTTTTCATGTAAATAAGTCATGAATGATTACTCATATTTTTATAATTTTATGAGATATTTCATGCTAGTTGCCAAATGATAGTTCCTACATGTGTTAGGTGACTCACATGGGCTACTAAGAGCTGATCATTAGAGTGTATATACCAATAGTACATACATCTAAAAGCTGTGTATTGTACGAGTACGAATACGGGTGCATACGAGTAGAATTGTTGATGAAACTGAACGAGGATGTAATTGTAAGCATTTTTGTTAAGTAGAAGTATTTTGATAAGTTTATTGAAGTCTTTCAAAAGTGTATAAATACATATTAAAACACTACATGTATATACATTTTAACTTAGTCGTTAAGTCATCGTTAGTCGTTACATGTAAGTGTTGTTTTGAAACCTTTAGGTTAACGATCTTGTTAAATGTTGTTAACCCAATGTTTATAATATCAAATGAGATTTTAAATTATTATATTATCATGAGATTATCATGTATGAATATCTCTTAATATGATATATATACATTAAATGTCTTTACAACGATAATCGTTACATATATGTCTCGTTTAAAAATCATTAAGTTAGTAGTCTTGTTTTTACATATGTAGTTCATTGTTAATATACTTAATGATATATTTACTTATCATAGTATCATGTTAACTATATATATATCCATATATATGTCATCATATAGTTTTTACAAGTTTTAACGTTCGTGAATCACCGGTCAACTTGGGTGGTCAATTGTCTATATGAAACATATTTCAATTAATCAAGTCTTAACAAGTTTGATTGCTTAACATGTTAGAAACATTTAATCATGTAAATATCAATCTCAATTAATATATATAAACATGAAAAAGTTCGGGTCACTAGATTAATTGCCTCCATTCAGAATGCAACATCTCGAGACCTCATTGCTTCATCAAATATTTTAGGATCATCCTCAACATTGAAACAGTACAAATACTGGGTAGAAATATTATGCTTGGAACCTTCAACTAAGAATAATTGAAAATCTGGTCCAATGATTTATGTTTCCTTTCTCTTTTGCTTTTCGAAGTTCAAGTGACTAATCAACAGTCATTTCAGAAACTTCAACATTACATTCCTTATTGATTCCATTAGTACTTGAAATCATATACTTTGGACTAGGTATAAATGAAAGGATTTTCAAAGATTATACCAAAAGTGGTTACAAGATTTAAGTCTTCGTAGCATTAAAGCACAAATGGTTACAAGACTAAATCTTAATGGCAACAAACCATGAGCGGTTACAAGACTCATTTAAACCACGTGGTTACCAGACTTAAGATTTTATGATATTAAATCATAAATAGTTACATTACTAAGTGTTCATGACATTAAACCACAAGCGGTCACAAGACTAAGTCTTTAAAGCATTAAATTACAAGTGTTTACAAGACCAAGTCTTAATAAAATTAAACCACAAGTAATTACAAGACTATTCTTAATCTTGTTTGTGGTTACAAGATCATCTCTTAAGTCATTAAACCAAAAAGGTTACCAGACTACTCTTAATGACATTCAACCACAAAAGTGGTTACAAGATTAACCTTAATGACATTATTAGTTACAACATTAATATTAATTATATTAAACTACAAGTGGTTACAAAATTAATCTTAATGTCATTATTGGTTACAAGATTAATCTTAAAGTCATTAAATCACAATCTTTGTAATTGTCAATTAATAAAGTTCAGACAATTAGGAAACCACTTTTTGTTCCAAAATCATAAGGTGTAATCTTGTTCCTTTTGTTAGGATCTCTATTTGAAGCGACCCGTCCTAATCCATAAGGACGAATACAATAACATATGATTACATTGTGAGGTATTTGACCTCTATATGATACATTTTACAAACATTGCATTTGTTTTGAAAAGACAAACTTTCATTTCCTCGTAAGTTGACAAACATGCATACCATTTCATAATATCTAAACTATA
The DNA here is from genome assembly GCF_046630445.1 of Rutidosis leptorrhynchoides. Classification (NCBI taxonomy): domain Eukaryota; kingdom Viridiplantae; phylum Streptophyta; class Magnoliopsida; order Asterales; family Asteraceae; genus Rutidosis; species Rutidosis leptorrhynchoides. The sequence continues at coordinate 188,347,122 of NC_092343.1, forward strand.
AATGACTTAATTTGTCATTTATTTAATAATAATCTTTATTGAACTCAATGACTTGAATGCAACGTCTTTCGAAATATGCCATGAATGACTCCAAGTAATATCTCAAAATGAGCAAATGCACAGCGGAAGATTTCTTTCAAACCTGAGAATAAACATGCTTTCAAGTGTCAACCAAAAGGTTGGTGAGTTCATTAGTTTATCATAAACATTCATTTCCATCATTTTAATAGACCACAAGTGATGTTATGCAGAGGTGTATATGAAATAGCTTTATTTTTACAACTAAATACTATTAAATACGATAAAATTTTACACAAGATATTTATTTATTTATAGAATGGATATACTTAAACCTTGCTACAACACTTATATGCAGTGTACCTAATCGTACAGTAGTGTAGTTTTTAGTAAGTCCGGTTCATTCCACAGGAAAAATCTTTAAACAAAGCTTAACGCTATATTAGTTTTAATTTATAAAAATACAAATATATAAATAAGTAATATTATTATTATAAAGGGGGATTTTTACCGTTTAATGACCGGTTTGTCAATTTTTAAAACTTTAGTCGCAGTTTAAACCTAATGTAAAATATTAAAAATAAATATAACTTAGTTTAAAGCGTAAAGTAAATAACGATAATGAAATTGCGATAAATAAAAGTGCGATAAAATAAAATTGCGATAATTAAAAAGTACGATAATTAAAAGTGCAATTAAATACAATAACAATAAATAAAAGTATGATAATTAGAAGTGCAATTAAATATAAAATAAAGGAAATTAAATATGAAATAAAATAATTATGCTTATTTAAACTTCCGTAATCATGATGTTTGACGTGTTGATTTTAGTTTTATGCCCATGGATTAATTGTCCTTTGTCCTGGATTATTTAATATGTCCGTCTGGTTTTGTCCATAACAGTCCATCAGTCATAAATATAAAGTGCGAGTATCCTCGTCAAATTATCCTTATATCCGAAGTCAAATATTCCAACTAATTTGGGACTTAAACTGTAACGAGGTTTTAATACTTTGTTTAATAATTACACCAGGTTATCGACTGCGTGTAACCCAAGGTTTTAATATTTGTTATCAATTATGCCAAGTGTCCTTGTACATAATTTCACCCCTGTTTTAATAATTCTAGTGGCTATTAATCCATTCCCGTGTCCGGTTAAATGAACGATTATTCGTACATATAAATATCCCGCCCATCGTGTCCGATTGAGTGTATATGGTTATTTATAGGGACGTCCAATTGTAAATCTTTATATTAAAATTAACAAACTATCATTTAGTTAAACAAATATAAAGCCCATTAATAGCCCATAGTCTAATTTCCACAAGTGTCGTTCTTTTGTCCAAACCCCAATTATGGTACAAAACCCAATTACCCAATTTTAATATTTTTAGCCCAACATCATGATTACTTCGTTTTAAATAAGCATAATAATAACTTAGCTACGAGACATTAAATTAAAAAGGTTGAACGTAACTTACAATGATTAAAAATAGCGTAGCGTTACACGGACAGAATTTCGACTTACACCCTTACAACATTCGCTAACATACCCTTATTATTGGAAATTAAAATTAAAATTAAAATTATAATATATATATATATATATATATATATATATATATATATATATATATATATATATATATATATATATATATACGTTGATAGAGAGATTGATAAAAGGATATATAAAACGTTCAGAACGCGCGAGCTTTTATAGGCATTTTCAGAATTTGGGGCTCCACGAGTCGCGGTATTTTTGCCCTTCAAACTCCGCAAGTCGCGGAGTTTGCTTTTACAGCTCATCCCTTTTTGGATCTTCTTTGCCGACGGTTTTAATATATAAATATAATATATATATAATTTATATAATTAATTATATATTATATTATATTTATATACATAGTTAACTTGTAATTTTTAGTCCGTTGCGTCGAGCGTTGAGAGTTGACTCTGGTCCCGGTTCCGGATTTTCGAACGTCCTTGCGTACAATTTAATATCTTGTACTTTGCGTTTTGAATCTTGTACTCTTGTAATTCTGAGACGTTTCTTATTAATAATTGGAACCTCTTTGATTGTATTTTGTACTTTTGAGCTTTTTGGTCGTTTGCGTCTTCAATTTGTCGAATCTGTCTTTTGTCTTCACCTTTTATTATTTAAACGAATATCACTTGTAAATAGGACAATTGCAACTAAAAGCTTGTCTTTCTTGAGGGATAATGCTATGAAATATATGTTCATTTTTAGCATTATCAAATATTCCCACACTTGAGCGTTGCTTGTCCTCAAGCAATATAGTCTTGAAATACTAGAATCACTTCTTTATTCTTCACACTTTGTACATCAGTGATTTCTATACGGCGGTATAAATAATGGTAGTAACGATGTGGTTTACAGTCCCACATGACTATAAAAATTTAGATCCATTAAGGAAATTGGATCTTTATGAAAACATTTGATCTTTTTGAAAATTCAATCTAGTTTTTTACCCTAGATAAGTTTTCCGGAATAACCCTTCGCCGGTGTTTGCAAAATATTTTTGTGCGTTTGGTGGGTTTCAGATTTGAAAATTTTAGCTCAAAACTTGTGGTTTTGTGTCACCCACTTGCTAACCTTGTATTAGGAAAGCAACACGTCCAGTATACTTGCTCCGTATATTACCTTTCGGTAAACTACCGTCCGGTTGTAAAGGAAAGCGTTGAACAAGCAACTGTTAAGGCAATGTCCCCTGACATGCTTTTAATTATGGTCTATAACGTGTCGGACGCAATTACTATCCTTTGTAGGAGCAATAGTAAAGCTCACCCTTATAATTTTCTGGTCTGGCACAAGGTCCTGTCTTTGACCATGCTATGCAACCACCGTTCTTACGGTTGACACCCGATTTGGTTCAGGTGACCTAATGAATTCCAGTTGAATTCCTAGTATTTTACGTTCAATGGTAATGAACGCATTGAAAATGGGTTTTTAGAAAACAAATCGGTTTGAAATTTTGATCAAAATATTTTCTCGTTCAAGCTCGAGTTTAGATATCATTGAATTCCATGAGTTTGTAATTCTCAATCTTTAAGGTCAATATCTAGGATTGAGTAATATCAGTCTTAAAAGCTGATTTTTGATCTTTAAGGAGATTATCCTTTCTGAGGATCTGATTCATTAGTCTTATCCAGCTAATTTGCACGGCGTCCTCCCCATTTTACGAGACAGATCCTCTCATGGTTAGGATAAGTCTGACCACTTGGCGACCCTATTTTATGCTGAGGTCCGTGGATTTCCTGCTGATTTTAGAGATGACTTTTCTAGGTTTTTCGTCAACCTACAGCTGGTCTGGACGACAACTTCATGACCTAAATCAAGAAGCGCGTTTCTTTTTCGGAAGACTTTACTTCCTTTAAATGATGGAATTGATTCATCGTGTAGATCCATCTTTCTTACAGAAAATTGGGTAAAACTTTTTATTTTCGTTCAAAACAAAAGTATCTTCAATTATTTGTACAAAAATATGTGATATATAATTTGAATAACTTGGTAAATATTTCCCACACTTGGCTTTTATTTTCTTTTCTTTGCCTTTTTATTTTCCTCTATTCCATTCTTAAATGAATTCTAACATTTTGGGTTGTTTCTCAATTTATGTCCTTTCCAAGGTAACAATAATTTCGGTGTTAACACCTAGTTTTATCGTTCATAAATATGTATAAACATGATTTTGAATTCATTTAGTTGAAAATTTTGAAAATTTTTACTAGAATTGGGTAGTCAGTATATAAGACTAGGGCTGTTCTTTATTATCAGAGAGCACTAGATTCTAATACAACTACTGCGTTACTAGTATTTTTAATGGTAACCAAGTGTTTAGATTAAAAAAATTTAAAATTCCGAAAGAATTTAACCCCTTCCCACACTTAAGATCTTGCAATGCCCTCATTTGCAAGAAATCAGTAACAATTTAAATTATTGAGGGTGATTAACGTAGAAAAATGATTAAATTTTACCAAAGTTTTAAAACATATTGGATTTTTTTTTATCTTTAACTTATAAAACAAATAATTAATTAATTTTAAAATTTTGTTTCTTTTCAGAATGAGGGCGTTTCGGTACGTTGACCTAGTCTGTCCCTCAACAAAATTTTAAAATTTGTCTTTTTGAAGCGTTGTTTTAAAAGATAAGATTTTTTGGATTTTTTAATTTTTTTTGGCATACTTTAAGTCAAAATAATTAAAAATAATGATAACAAAATTTGTCGTCCCGCCCTCGGGTAAAGCAATTTCGGTTCAATGACCTAGTGTTCAACTCACGACGAATTTTAGAAATCATTTTTTTAACTTAATGAAATAAAGTAAATTTTTGTTTTTAAATTCACACAAAACTTAAATTAAAAAAAATGCATATTAATTTTATACAAAACCTACAAAACAAAACAAAAAATCAGAATGGGGGAGAAAACTAGTTCTTTAGTGTCTGCTAGTGGAAAAGACCAATCGGATTCCATTCTCGGAACTAAACGAGAATAGAACAAATAACTCTAGACAATATTTTATATTTAGAACATCTGAATCTCCCCACACTTAGGGAGCTGTGGTGTCGAAATTGTGATTAACTTCATCGTCAATTTCTCTTGGACCATAATCAACTTGCATATCCGTGACTTTTACTTTAAGCCAGTGACCAGCTTTTTTCGTAATATCCACAAATTCAACTACTTTCGCCTTTTCTTTAGGCGACAGATTGGATACTAACCGGTTACATAACTTAAAGTTCCCCTTACTTCTAGCATCAATAACCCGTTTAAAAAGTTTCTTCATTGAACTGTTAATAACGGGGTCATTTAATTTCCTATCAACAACTGGGTTCTTTGTTATCAAGTCATCATTAGGTGTTACTTCATTTTCCCCACACTTGGGCGTTTTATTATTATTAAGCACTACCGTTGGAGTTGGTAAAACAACATGGTTATTACCAATCGTTTTTGTTGGTTTAACGGTTTTGGTTGGTGGAGATTTAGACTTTCGAATCATAAAGGTGATCGATTTGTCACTACTACTAAGTGTCATTCTACCATTTCCAACATCAAATAACACCCCGGTGGACGCTAAGAATGGTCGACCTAAAATTAGAGGAATGTTTGAGTCCTCTTCTATGTCAATGACAATAAATTCGACTAAAAAGGTTAAATTACCTACTTGAACGGGTAGGTTGTCAGCAATTCTAACTGGATGCTTAATGGTTTGATCAAGGAGTCGAACACTCATATACGTTGGACTTAACTCACCTACACCTAATCTCTTATATAATCAAAGAGGCATAACACTCACACTTGCACCTAAATCTGCTAGTGCATCATACATGACACAATCACTAAGTAGACAAGGAACAATAAATTCACCCGGATCACCTACCCTAGTTGGAGGTTTTGGTGGAACTGTCTTCACCGGGTTTACTTCTACGGCTTTTGTTTCTTGTACTTTCTTATTCTTTTTCTTCTTCTTCTTTCCAGAAGTATCACAAAATTTATTACCTATTACTTGCTCATACTCAACTCCTTTTCTTGGAAACGGGATGGGTGGTTTGTATGGTGCCACCACTGGCTTTACATACTCGGGTGTTGGTGGTGGTGATGTAACTTCTTCAATGTTACTCACATCTAAAACTTTCCCATCTTCTGTTGTTGGTTTTTCAAAATTTGTTGACACCATATTAACATTTTCATTCCGAGGATTTACTTCAGTATTACTCGGTAGCTTTCCTTGTTCCCTCTCACTCATCATGCTAGCAAGAGTACCTACATGTTTTTCTAGATTCAAAATGGAAGCTTGTTGAGTTCTTAATGACTGATCAAACCTCTCGTTCGTTTGGGTTTGAGATTCAACTAGCTTAAATACCACTTCTTCCAGATTTGACTTTTTTTCTTCGATTTGTTGTGGTGGTTTATACAAGCTGGGTCTTTGTTGATTGAAAGTGTTGTTTTGAGTTGGTTGGTTATTCGGACCTTGTTGGTTATACGAGTTATTGTCGGGTCCTTTTGGATTGTAAAGAATGTTTTGATTTCGATTGAAGTTTAGCCTTGGTGGTTGATAATTATTTTGATAATTATTTCCCGGCCTTTGGTTCATGTAGGAAACATTCTCACATTGTTCCATCGTTTGCTCAATGTGACATTCTTTTGTTAAGTGCGGTCCACCGCATTGCTCAAAACTGATTCGTATTGCGTGAATATCTTTATTCATCTTTTCCATTCGTCTTTCTGAAGCATCTATTTTTGCGGAAACGGAATCAAAGTCATGGCTAGAATCGGCTCTAGCCGCTTTAGATGATCGAAAGATATCTTTTTCTTGGTGCCACTCATGTGAGTGGGAAGCCGTGTTATCAATGATTTTGTAAGCTTCAGTTGCGGTTTTCTTCATAATGGAACCACCGGCTACTATGTCGATGTATTTTCGTGTAGCAACGTTGACACCTTGGTAGAATATTTGTACTATTTGATAAGTGTCTAAACCATGTTGAGGACATCCTCTCAACATCCTTCCGAATCTTGTCCACGCCTCATATAATGTTTCATTTGGCTTTTGCGTGAACATAACAATTTCTCCTTGAAGTCTTACGGCTTTGGATGCCGGAAAGAATTGTTTAAGAAATTTTTCAACTAACACATCCCATGTATCAATCGCCCCTTCAGGTAACGATTCTAACCAATCTTTGGCTTCTCCCTTTAAAGTCCAGGGAAACAACATAAGATAGATCTGTTCATCCTCAACTTCTCTAATCTTAAATAGAGTACAAATCCTATTAAAGGTTCGAAGATGTTCGTTGGGATCTTCTTTTGGCGTACCACTATATTGACACTGATTAGTTACCATGTGTAGGATTTGTCCTTTGATTTCATAATCTGGTGCATTAATGTCTGGCTTAATAATGGCGTGACCTTGGCCCGTGCGTGTAGCTTTCATTCGATCTTCCATACTTAGAGGTTCCAGATTTTCCATGATTGAATTTGTTGAATACGAATCAATAGAGAATTCTGATTGAACAGTTTGTGATTTAGGAGGAATGATTAGTGGTTCTGGATCTTGGAATTGTCCTTGAATATCCTCCGGGTTCTAAGTTGTGAAGTCGGGTTCAAAAGATGGATTATCGGAAATTTGAGTTGGAGTACTTGGATTACTAGATGACGATTCTAAAGAAAAATCAACGGCGACAATATTTGCTAGATGTCTTGATCGAGTTACAGGTGGTGAACGTACAAAAGGTGGTGAACGTCTTGCTCGGTGCATTCACTGAATATCCTATTAGTTTTTAAAAGGAAAGAAAAATTATATAAGTTATCCAATTAATAGACTTTTCTGATTTTGCCCACGTTTCGAATAGCCAAAAGATGCAGCAGAGGGGCAGGATTCGTTTGGTCTCAATATAATTGAGTACTGTTTGCCTCAAATAACCCGGTCCACGTACAAATCCAACTATTACTACGAATCAGAAAATTTTGATGTCTATCAATTTAACCACTTAAAACAATTTTTCGTAATTTTAAGAAATTTAGAGAAGAAGTAGAAAAAATTCTATGTCCTAAAAACTAGAATGACGAGAAATAAGAAAGAAAAAGATTGTGCGTCGAAAAGTGTCGAAAAAATAAAAGGTCGCAAAATGAGCGTCGAAAAATAAAAATAAGAAAGTAGCGCGAAAAACGGCGTCGCAAAATTCTAAAGCATCTAAATCTTAGTCTAAGGAATAAGCACTTAAGGGATTTTACAGCAAAGCCTAAAAATCTAAAAATGAAAATAAGCTACGGCAAAATACTAGAACTTACAACTAGCTACGAACAAATAAAAATACAAATATTACGATTAAATGATAAAAAGATACAAAAATAAAAATAAGCTTAAATTTGAAAATATTATTTATTTTTATAAAAATATTATTTATTTATTTTTATTTATAAAAGTATTAATTTATATATATTTAATAATACTAATTAATATTTAAAATACAAATTAATTTAAAAACTAAAACTAAATATTAATATTAAATATAAACCTAATTAAGTTTTAATAATAATAATTAAATTATACTCCGTAATAAATGCCAAATTAGGGTTCTGCTCGTGTCAGGGAGGCTCCGCGAGTTGCGGTACACCTGGCAACAAACTCCGCAAGTCGCGGGGTATGAAATTTCAGATTAGGTGGTTTCGTTTGACAGGTTTCGTTTTTAATATTTATATATATATATATATATATATATATATATATATATATATATATATATATATATATATATATATATATACACATATATATATATTCTATTTTAATAATTATATAAAATATTTATATTAAATAAATAAAACTTATATTTAAAAACTAAAATAGAAATAAAAATACTTTATAATTTTATAAATAAAAATCTTAAAAATAAATTTATATATATATTTTTTTCCGGTTTTTAATTTTTTATATTTTTTAATATTTAAAAAGTATATATTTTACAAAAACTAATTAAAACTTAATAAATTTTTTTTTATGTGTGTGGTGTAGTGACCCGAACTTTTCCATGTTTATATATATTAATTGAGATTGATGTTTACATGATTAAATGTTTCCAACATGTTAAGCAATCAAACTTTTTAAAGAAAACACGGTCGAAGTCCAGACTCACTAATGCATCCTAACAAACTCGATAAGACACACTAATGCAAATTTTCTGGTTCTCTAAGACCAACGCTCTGATACCAACTGAAATGTCCCGTTCTTATTGATTAAAAACGTTCCATATTAATTGATTTCGTTGCGAGGTTTTGACCTCTATATGAGACATTTTTCAAAGACTTCATTCATTTTTAAACAAACCATAACCTTTATTTCATCAATAAAGGTTTAAAAAGCTTTACGTAGATTATCAAATAATGATAATCTAAAATATCCTGTTTACACACGACCATTACATAATGGTTTACAATACAAATATGTTACAACAAAATAAGTTTCTTGAATGCAGTTTTTACACAATATCATACAAGCATGGACTCCAAATCTTGTCCTTATTTAAGTATGCGACAGCGGAAGCTCTTAATAATCACCTGAGAATAAACATGCTTAAAACGTCAACAAAAATGTTGGTGAGTTATAGGTTTAACCTATATATATCAAATCGTAACAATAGACCACAAGATTTCATATTTCAATACACATCCCATACATAGAGATAAAAATCATTCATATGGTGAACACCTGGTAACCGACAATAACAAGATGCATATATAAGAATATCCCCATCATTCCGGGACACCCTTCGGATATGATATAAATTTCGAAGTACTAAAGCATCCGGTACTTTGGATGGGGTTTGTTAGGCCCAATAGATCTATCTTTAGGATTCGCGTCAATTAGGGTGTCTGTTCCCTAATTCTTAGATTACCAGACTTAATAAAAAGGGGCATATTCAATTTCGATAATTCAACCATAGAATGTAGTTTCACGTACTTGTGTCTATTTTGTAAATCATTTATAAAACCTGCATGTATTCTCATCCCAAAAATATTAGATTTTAAAAGTGGGACTATAACTCACTTTCACAGATTTTTACTTCGTCGGGAAGTAAGACTTGGCCACTGGTTGATTCACGAACCTATAACAATATATACATATATATCAAAGTATGTTCAAAATATATTTACAACACTTTTAATATATTTTGATGTTTTAAGTTTATTAAGTCAGCTGTCCTCGTTAGTAACCTGCAACTAGTTGTCCACAGTTAGATGTACAGAAATAAATCGATAAATATTATCTTGAATCAATCCACGACCCAGTGTATACGTATCTCAGTATTGATCACAACTCAAACTATATATATTTTGGAATCAACCTCAACCCTGTATAGCTAACTCCAACATTCACATATAGAGTGTCTATGGTTGTTCCGAAATATATATAGATGTGTCGACATGATAGGTCGAAACATTGTATACGTGTCTATGGTATCTCAAGATTACATAATATATAATACAAGTTGATTAAGTTATGGTTGGAATAGATTTGTTACCAATTTTCACGTAGCTAAAATGAGAAAAATTATCCAATCTTGTTTTACCCATAACTTCTTCATTTTAAATCCGTTTTGAGTGAATCAAATTGCTATGGTTTCATATTGAACTCTATTTTATGAATCTAAACAAAAAAAGTATAGGTTTCTAGTCGGAAAAATAAGTTACAAGTCGTTTTTGTAAAGGTAGTCATTTCAGTCGAAAGAACGACGTCTAGATGACCATTTTAGAAAACATACTTCCACTTTGAGTTTAACCATAAGTTTTGGATATAGTTTCATGTTCATAATAAAAATCATTTTCTCAGAATAACAACTTTTAAATCAAAGTTTATCATAGTTTTTAATTAACTAACCCAAAACAGCCCGCGGTGTTACTACGACGGCGTAAATCCGGTTTTACGGTGTTTTTCGTGTTTCCAGGTTTTAAATCATTAAGTTAGCATATCATATAGATATAGAACATGTGTTTAGTTGATTTTAAAAGTCAAGTTAGAAGGATTAACTTTTGTTTGCGAACAAGTTTAGAATTAACTAAACTATGTTCTAGTGATTACAAGTTTAAACCTTCGAATAAGATAGCTTTATATGTATGAATCGAATGATGTTATGAACATCATTACTACCTTAAGTTCCTTGGATGAACCTACTGGAAAAGAGAAAAATGGATCTAGCTTCAATGGATCCTTGGATGGCTCAAAGTTCTTGAAGCAAAATCATGACACGAAAACAAGTTCAAGTAAGATCATCACTTGAAATAAGATTGTTATAGTTATAGAAATTGAACCAAAGTTTGAATATGATTATTACCTTGTATTAGAATGATAACCTACTGTAAGAAACAAAGATTTCTTGAGGTTGGATGATCACCTTACAAGATTGGAAGTGAGCTAGCAAACTTGAAAGTATTCTTGATTTTATGAAACTAGAACTTTTGGAATTTATGAAGAACACTTAGAACTTGAAGATAGAACTTGAGAGAGTTCAATTAGATGAAGAAAATTGAAGAATGAAAGTGTTTGTAGGTGTTTTTGGTCGTTGGTGTATGGATTAGATATAAAGGATATGTAATTTTGTTTTCATGTAAATAAGTCATGAATGATTACTCATATTTTTGTAATCTTATGAGATATTTCATGCTAGTTGCCAAATGATGGTTCCCACATGTGTTAGGTGACTCACATGGGCTGCTAAGAGCTGATCATTGGAGTGTATATACCAATAGTACATACATCTAAAAGCTGTGTATTGTACGAGTACGAATACGGGTGCATACGAGTAGAATTGTTGATGAAACTGAACGAGAATGTAATTGTAAGCATTTTTGTTAAGTAGAAGTATTTTGATAAGTGTATTGAAGTCTTTCAAAAGTGTATAAATTCATATTAAAACACTACATGTATATACATTTTAACTGAGTCGTTAAGTCATCGTTAGTCGTTACATGTAAGTGTTGTTTTGAAACCTTTAGGTTAACGATCTTGTTAAATGTTGTTAACCCAATGTTTATAATATCAAAAGAGATTTTAAATTATTATATTATCATGATATTATGATGTACGAATATCTCTTAATATGATATATATACATTAAATGTCGTTACAACGATAAACGTTACATATATGTCTCGTTTCAAAATCATTAAGTTAGTAGTCTTGTTTTTACATATGTAGTTCATTGTTAATATAATTAATGATATGTTTACTTATCATAATATCATGTTAACTATATATATAACCATATATATATGTCATCATATAGTTTTTTTACAAGTTTTAACGTTCGTGAATCACCGGTCAACTTGGGTGGTCAATTGTCTATATGAAACCTATTTCAATTAATCAAGTCTTAAAAAGTTTGATTGCTTAACATGTTGGAAACATTTAATCATGTAAACATCAATCTCAATTAATATATATAAACATGGAAAAGTTCGGGTCACTACATGTGGCGTTTCGCTTCGGCGGTCCCCGGCAGCGGCGCCAAAAATACTTGATGTTATGCAGAGGTGTATATGAAATAGCTTTATTTTTACAACTAAATACTATTAAATACGATACAATTTTACACAAGATATTTATTTAATTATAGAATGGATATACTTAAACCTTGCTACAACACTTATAGGCAGTGTACCTAATCGTACAGTAGTGTAGTTTTTAGTAAGTCCGGTTCGTTCCACAGGGAAAATCTTTAAACAAAGTTTAACGCTATATTAGTTTTAATTTATAAAAATACAAATATATAAATAAGTAATATTATTATTATAAAGGGGGTTTTTACCGTTTAATGACCGGTTTGTCGATTTTTAAAACTTTAGTCGCAGTTAAAACCTAATGTAAAATATTAAAAAAAATATAACTTAATTTAAAGCGTAAAGTAAATAACGATAATGAAATTTCGATAAATAAAAGTGCGATAAAATAAAATTGCGATAATTAAAAAGTACGATAATTAAAAGTGCAATTAAATACAATAACAATAAATAAAAGTATGATAATTAGAAGTGCAATTAAATATAAAATAAAGGAAATTAAATATGAAATAAAATAATTATGCTTATTTAAACTTCCGTAATCATGATGTTTGACGCGTATATTTTAGTTTTAAGCTAATGGGTTAATTGTCCTTTGTCCTGGATTATTTAATATGTCCGTCTGGTTTTTGTCCATAACAGTCCATCAGTCATAAATATAAAGTGCGAGTATCCTTGTCAAATTATCCTTATATCCGAAGTCAAATATTCCAACTAATTGGGGACTTAAACTGTAACGAGGTTTTAATACTTTGTTTAATAATTACACCAGGTTATCGACTGCGTGTAACCCAAGGTTTTAATACTTTGTTATCAATTATGCCAAGTGTCCTTGTACATAATTTCACCTCTGTTTTAATAATTCTAGTGGCTATTAATCCATTCCCGTGTCCGGTTAAATGAACGATTATTCGTACATATAAATATACCGTCCATCGTGTCCGATTGAGTGTATATGGTTATTTATAGGGACGTCCAATTGTAAATCTTTATATTAAAATTAACAAACTATCATTTAGTTAAACAAATATAAAGCCCATTAATAGCCCATAGTCTAATTTCCACAAGTGTCGTTCTTTTGTCCAAACCCCAATTATGGTACAAAACTCAATTACCCAATTTTAATATTTTTAGCCCAACATCATGATTACTTCGTTTTAAATAAGCATAATAATAACTTAGCTACGAGACATTAAATTAAAAAGGTTGAACATAACTTACAATGATTAAAAATAGCGTAGCGTTACACGGACAGAATTTCAACTTACACCCTTACAACATTCGCTAACATACCCTTATTATTGGAAATTAAAATTAAAATTAAAATTAAAATATAAATATATATATATATATATATATATATATATATATATATATATATATATATATACGTTGATAGAGAGATTGATAAAAGGATATATAAAACGTTCAGAATGCGCGAGCTTTTATAGGCATTTTCAGAATTTGGGGCTCCGTGAGTCGCGGTATTTTTTCCCTTCAAACTCCGCAAGTCGTGGAGTTTGCTTTTACAGCTCATCCCTTTTTGGATCTTCTTTGCCGACGGTTTTAATATATAAATATAATTTATATATAAATTATATAATTAATTATATATTATATTATATTTATATACATAGTTAACTTGTAATTTTTAGTCCGTTGCGTCGAGCGTTGAGAGTTGACTCTGGTCCCGGTTCCGAATTTTCGAACGTCCTTGCGTACAATTTAATATCTTGTACTTTGCGTTTTGAATCTTGTACTCTTGTAATTCTGAGACGTTTCTTATTAATAATTGGAACCTCTTTGATTGTATTTTGTACTTTTGAGCTTTTTGGTCGTTTGCATCTTCAATTCGTCGAATCTGTCTTTTGTCTTCACCTTTTATTATTTAAACGAATATCACTTGTAAATAGGACAATTGCAACTAAAAGCTTGTCTTTCTTGAGGGATAATGCTATGAAATATATGTTCGTTTTTAGCATTATCAACAAGATTTCGGATATATTATTGTACACGTAACCCGAGTACAAAATAGTACGCATAACCTGCGATTTAAAAATCATTCATATGGTGAACACCTGGTAACCGACATTAACAAATGCATCTAGAATATCCCCAAATATACAGGTACACTCATCTGTATATAAAATCGAAGTACTAAAGCATCCATAACCTGGATGGGGTTCGTTAGGCCCAATAGATCTATCTTTAGGATTCGCGTCAATTTGGGAGTCTGTTCCCAAATTCTTAGGCTACCAAGCTAAAAAGGGTGATATCCGGTATAATAATTCAACCATAGAATGTAGTTTCAGTACTTGTGTCTATTTCGTAAAACAGTTATAAAAGCAGCGCATGTATTCTCAGTCCCAAAAATATATATAAAAAGGGCGTAATGAAACTCACAATACTGTATTTCGTAGCAATAATGCATATGACGGCACTGAACAAGTGCAGGGTTGGCCTCGGATTCACGAACCTATATTAATTATTAATTATATATATTTATATGTTGATCAATATTTGTCTAACAATTTAGGTCAGGTCATAGTGTATCACAATCCTAATGCTCGAGACTGATATGCAAAAGTCAACAAAAGTCAACTTGACCCAAAATGACTTCCAAAATCTATACATGATTATTATATAACTTAAATATAGTTGTTTTATATATTTAAATATATTTAATAGATTTTATTAGAGTAAATAATATAAATTATTTATCAATAAATAAAAATTTATATTAAAATCTATATATATAATAAAAATTATACTTTATATAAATTTATAAAGTTCACTTAATATCATAAAAATATAGTGATATGTATTATTATATTACGTGTGGTAAAAATATCTTTGTATCACATATTTATTTGATAAGATAATAGTGATAATAATAATAAATAAAAGTTGAATTATTTTGTAATAATAATAATTATTATTATTCTTCTAATAATAATAACAATATTTATATTTACTAATAATGATATTAATTATGAAAAATGATGATTCTAATCATGGTAATTTTTATTAATTACGAAACTTTTTAATATTAACTTTAAAATAATATTTTATATAAAATAATAATTCCTATTCAAAATGATAATTTTTAATAATAATACTACTAAAATTATAATAATAATGATATTTTATAATAACAATGATATTTCTATTAAAATGATAATTTTTGATAAAATGATAGTTTTAATATTAACGATACTTTTAATAATTATAATAATGATAAAAATAATAAAAACGATAATTTTATCTAAATCAATATCTTACAATATATTAATTTCATCATGATACTCATACTCATTATTTCCTAATTGATTTGTTTAATAGCTTTTAATCCTCTTTTATATCGCATTTATAATAATGATAATAATAACAATCATAATAATTAGATGATACTAATATTAGTTTTTTAATGATAATAATATTAAAAATAATAAACATTAATGATAATACTAATAACTATTTTAATGAAAATAATAATAAAAATAATAATAATAATAATAATAATAATAATAATAATAATAATAATAATAATAATAATAATAATAATGATAATGTTAATAATAATCTTAATGATAATAACGATAGTAATACTAATAAAAATGACAATTTTTAATGATAACACTTATAACGATAACGATAATGATAATAATAATAATAATAAAATTATTAGATAATAATAATAATAACGACGATAATAACGACGATAGTAATAATAATAACCATTTTAACAATAATACTTAAATTTATAGATAATTCAATTGACTATATCTTTTAATCCGTTCATCGAAACCATACGCTTTCTAAATGAAAAGTTATTAATTTTTCGCCAGCTTTCCAACGACATGCATATCATATACCTTATCTCAAACGTATATGTATCAAATTCGTGAATTATCATAAACTAACTAACGACAAAAATTAAACATGCAAGCATGCATAATCATATATACTCGAGCACTAGTCAAGGATACACTATTAATATATAAAAGTTAAGTTATGAGTGCTCACGTATCAATATTGTGATTCAATATTGCAGGAAAGTACGTAGACGCAACGAAAATGATAAACACTAGATTGACCTCATGAGCATACCCCTGAACAATACCCATAACCTCCATAGCTATAACCCATAATTTCCTTAGCTTTAACCCGCTCGAAAAACTCGTTTTGAAATAACTCACTCATGACCTCGTCGTAGTATTTTATGTATAATACTAATAATACTACTACTAATATTAATATACATAGATTAATAATAATAATAATCTTTAATAATATTATTAATAATAAAAATAATAAATTAAATATTATGGAATATGATCAGAGAGTTAGATTGATGAATGTGTGTGAATCAATTAAACCAAACCCGTCGAGCTTTATAGAGTTTTCCTGGATTCTCTCCTCATGCGATCGCATGGGTTATGAGAGTGATTCTCATGCGATCGCATGAGCACTCTGGTGACAATTCATTCCCATGATTTATTTCTACCGACACTCATATTCTATTTTATATATATATATATATATATATATATATATATATATATATATATATATATATATATATATATATATATATATATATTATTTAATATATAATATATTTAATCTTTAGAATTAATTAAATATTATATTATATTCTAGTGCATAGTTGATTTGTAAATTTAGCACCGGTGAATTGTACGTTGATGCTCGACTTAAGTACCGGTTCCGGTTTCTCGAACGCATTTTCGTACGCTCAGAAAACTTGTACTTTACGTTTCGCGACACGTACCTTTGTCAATAATTAGATTTGTTTGCTAATAAATTACATTACAAGAAATGTACTTTATAAATTTGAGGGTTTTGGTCATTTGCTTCTATAAACCAACGTCTCGTTATTTATTAAAATATATTTAATTCAAAATGTTTTATATCCAAGTTAATATTATATTTTGTAATCTATATATATATATATATATATATATATATATATATATATATATATATATATATATATATATATATCATTATTTAAAATATAAACTTGTATAATTGAAATATTTATCTAATAATATAATATTTAGTTTTTCAAAACTAATTATATTTCAAAGTTCATTTTAAAATCGTTTAGAAAATATTAAAACACGTACGTTTACACTTTAAAACTCAATTTGATATCATTCATTTATGTGTTAGCAATTATTTATTTTTTTTAAAAACATATCCAAATATCAATAGAATCAAATAACCAATCTTACTATCGTTTACTTAACTAATTTGAAATCATATATATTTAATGTTCATGAACACGTTTTAACTACACGTTGCAAGTTATTTATATATCTAACAACCAATATTCCAACTCACGTTATTTAAACAAAGACCTTTTAAATAATCAAGTTCTATTATATCAAAAAACGTTTTCGTACATTGGAAACAAAATCAATTGATTATTATGAAATCTAGTCTTCCACTATCTTTTGTCTAATTTTCGTTAATTGACACATTTGTTCTTACTTGTAAATCACTTTACCATTTTCCGAATGTTGTCAAAAAGAACAGATTTCTTAAATCATAGTGAACCTCATAACAGAGACCCGTACTCATACAATGTAGTATCTGATAAATCAATCATTTGATATTATCTTCTACTTCCATCGATAATCATATTGAAACAAATACGTTCATGTAAAGTATTATACGTTTAATACTTTGCTAATATTCTCAAGTTATAATATATATATATATATATATATATATATATATATATATATATATATATATATATATATATATATATATATATATATATATATATATATATATATACACACATTCATATCCATTTATATAATGGTTCGTGAATCGTCGGAGTTTGGTCGAGGTTAAATGAATGTATGAACAAAGTTTTAAAATTATTGAGATTTAACTTAATAAACTTTGCCTATCGTGTCGGAATAATATAAAGATAAAGTTTAAATTTTGTCAGAAATTTCCGGGTTGTCACACTATTGAGCAAATAACGAGCTGTTAGCATAGCTTCCCCCATAAACCTTCACTCAAGCCAGAATATGACAACATGAAATTAACCATTTCATTAAGGACCTCATTCTTCCGTTAAGATTTACTATCATATTGTGATGTATAAAGAGTTATAGTCTCATGAATAATTATAACGGATTTGAAATAAATTTCATCAATATAGTCATCTCCCCAATCTGTTCTATGTCACTTTATCAAAGCCCATTTATTGTAACTCTACTTCAGTTTTAAACATTTCAAATTTATCTAACACTTCATAGTATGTTACAAATAAACATTTAAACCTAGAAGCATTATCAATAAATCTTACAAAATATTTATAGTTCCCTAAAGTAAACATAGCATGCAAATCACATAATCACTATGAATTAGTATCAAAATTTCAATATCTTGATTCACATATGGAAAAGATCTTTGTAAACATACATGTTTCACACTTTTTCTTTTTCATGTCAGAGGTCGGTATAAATCTATCTTTAGACATAACTTGCATTCTTTTAGAGTGTACATGCATGTTATAGTCTAGCATGCCATAGAGTAGAATCATTTATACTAGATGTTGACATAAGAGCAAAGTTGACATTCTGGTGATCAATGTTAAGTCTAAACATTCTATTACTTAAATAACCAAAGCCAACAAATATACCATGTTTTTACAACAAACTTATCAGATTTAATAACTTGTTTGTAATCAAAGTTATTCAACAACATGTCATGTTTTGTCTAAACAGCTTTAGCATCAGATTCATTATCTTGTTTGTTACCATAGTTATTAAACAAACATGTCCATCTCTGACAAAACAAACTTAACAAATTCACACATGTCATAATATTTAACAGGTTATGATTTTGCCAAATATTAAAAAAAATAAAAGAATCAACCATACCATTGAGGATTAAACCTCGAGAACTATAGTCATCGTTTCCCCATTTGTTCCTTTTCCACATCTCTTCAATAGTATCATCACCACCACCATCTTTGGGAACTGGTGTACTAAGTACACATACCACACTCATGCTAGTAATAAGAAGTGCATCTTCTTCTTCTTCCACCATCTCTGAAAATCCATTCCTTCAAGCTTATCAAGTTTGGAGAAATTAGCACTCATATGCTTCATTGTAGCCGCCATCGATTATATCAAAATAGTTACTTTCGATTGTTGGAGGTTTGGATTTTTCGAATAGGGTAAATAATCGATGACCGAATAAATCACTGAATCGTGGTATCAGTTTCTGAAAGTAACTATTCGACCCTTATTGTTCGGGTTACACGAATATCACTTTAGGATAAGACATCGGTTATGTTCTAACTTTTGGTACAAAGTAAGAACCCGTGTAATAGAGAGTATTAGGTATTTTCTTGTGTTATTCTCATTAATAATTTATTCTCCTTATATAGGCACCCAAAACATGAAAGACATTATGTGAATTAATGGCCAATTAATCCTTCATAAGTATATCCATCTCAAGAGTCACAAAGACCTTCATTATAATGAGACTAACTCATGTTTAGATCATTATTGCTTTTTAATCACAATCCTTAAGTCAGATTTCATGCTTACTAAGAAAACTTAGCAGGAAAACACTTAGTCAACATTTCGTGCTTATTAAGAAGACCAAGCACGAAAACACTTTGTTATTTTCGTGCTTACTAAGAAGACCAAGCACCAAAAACATTTAGTCAAATTTCTTGCTAACTAAGAATACCTAGCACGAAAACATTTCGTGCTTACTAAGAAGACTAAGCACCACATTTCATGCTTACTAAGAAGACTAAGCACGACATTTTGTGCTTACTAAGAAAACTAAGCACGAAAACACTTGGTCAAATTTCGAGCTAACTAAGTCATTATAGTGATTAAAGGAAAATCACTTGGGTCCGTATAATCTATCACTTAATGGTTGTACACTTCGTACCTCCTAACCCATTTACAAGTGTAGACTAAATCCCTTAATTACACTAAATTTCCAACAGCAAGCAGTATTAGAGCCACACTAGATACAATCTTAACAATTTATAAGTTTTTAATTCGTGTTTTGATTCAGGTTTTGATCATCAATTCATCTCAGTTTGACTTTTCTTTACAAGTCAAACTATTTTAAGTGCGAAAATTTTACACAGAAAGTGTTTGGAAAGTTTCAATTCTTAATTTCAAGTAAAGGTAAAAGTTGGCTATACACAGAACGTCAAAGATTATATAATCTTAAGTATCACGAGTTGTTATTGACTGAATTTTATTCAAAAGCCTTAGGATTTCGATATAGAATCGATCTATGGTGTTAATTGTGATTAATTTTGGAGGATTAGATCGAATTAGGATTTAGTTTAAGTTTAAGAACTTAGCGACTGCTCTTCACGATTATATTTGTTTAAGAGTGATTCAATGTGTTTTAGTGATAGAATTAAGTTTCTGTGTGATCTTGATGGAAATAAGTTTCTATATGATCTGTAAGTTTTAGGAAATCAAGTGATTCAAATATTTCAAACTAATTTTTCGAATTAAACCTTAGATTTTAACGAGAACTAATTGTCACCAAAACTATTACAACCAATAACGTTAGTCAACGGAAAGTTTTTAACTGGAAAGTGTATCATCGAGAAAGAATTCTAGAACTTCTGTTATTGACAACTATGTTACTAAAAACATTTCTTGCCAAAAATCAATCTCACCGAACAGGCGAACATATCCACCGAAAAACTTGAATTTATTTTTTCTTAACCTTTGTTTGGTAAATATTTTATGCGGATCACAATTAGTTGAAAAATACTTTTGTTGACGAGACAACGAGGGATGACGATGGATCGGATATGGATCGGATGATGTCATATCCAGATCCATTTATTTATATTTAATCCATGTTCAAATTCATATCCATTTAATTTCAATTCATCCATCCATATGTTATAATTCAGTAGGCTTATAACTACCTTTAGTGGTTTGATTCTTGATGTTATAATTCAGTAGGCTTATAACTACCTTTAGTGATTTGATTCTTGATTAAGAATACTAATAATGAAGTGTAAGAACAAAGATGATAATGGAGAGAAAGAAAGAAACACTTTGTAAGTGTGAGAAATGGTGCAAGTTTAATGCTTGCATTCATGGCTATTTATAGCAAAAATATCACAAGTTTAGGTAATACAATAGTATTACTTTTGTGTATCAATAATTGACTATCCATTTATATATATATTTATATATTATAACACTCCCCCTTGGATAGCAATTTTGTTTGTTGAAGATCAACTATAAGTTACTGCCTCGTTAAAAACCTTGCTAAAGAAAATCTAGTGGGAAAAACTTTAGCTAAGGGAAAAAGAGTGCAGCATGGAGTTGACTCCCCCTCAAGTAGACATCGCTTCAGTTGTTACATCTTTTGAACATGTCTCATACCAATGTTATGAACGTGTGTTCTGAAAATAGCAGTTGGAAGTGCTTTCGTGAAAAGATCAGCAGAGTTTTTGCTGGATTGAACATATCTCATTTCAATCTCGTTGTCCTTAATGAGATTTTGAGTGTATGAGAAGAATCTAGGAGGTATGTGTTTGGTTCGGTCACTTTTGATATACCCTTCTTTCATCTGTGCTATGCAAGCTGCATTATCTTCATAGATAATTGTTGGACTTTTATCGTGTTCTAGTCCACAAGAATCAGTAATGATTTGTGTCATTGATCTCAACCAAAAACATTCTCGAGTAGCTTCATGTAATGCAATCACTTCGGCATGATTTGATGATGTAGCAACAAGTGTTTGTTTTTGAGAACGCCATGATATTGCAGTACCTCCATTTAGGAATACATATCCAGTTTGAGATTTAGCTTTATGTGGATCAGATAAATAACCTGCATCAGCATAACCAACCAAATCTTGTTTTGATTCGTTAGAATAAAATAATCCTAAATCAGTAGTTCCTCGAAGGTATCGAAATACGTGTTTGATCCCATTCCAGTGTCTTTTGGTAGGAGCAGAGCTGAACCTTGCCAACAAATTAACTGCAAAAGAAATGTCAGGTCTTGTACAATTTGTAAGATACATAAGAGCTCCAATTGCACTAAGATATGGTACTTCTGGTCCAAGAATATCTTCATGATCTTCACATGGACGAAATGGATCAGTTTCAATATTGAGTGATCTAACAACCATAGGAGTACTTAATGGTTTTGCCTTGTCCATATTGAAACGTTTCAAAATATTTTTAGTATATGTTGTTTGATGTACAAGTAAACCATTAGGCATATGCTCAATTTGTAAACCAAGGCAATACTTGGTTTTTCCGAGATCTTTCATTTCAAATTCTTTCTTTAGAAGTTGAATGGCTTCATAGATCTCTTTATTTGTACCTATGATGTTAAGATCATCAACATAAACAGCTATGATCACATATCCGGATGTTGTTTTCTTAATGAAAACACAAGGGCAAGTTAGGTTATTTGTATACCCTTTGCTTATCAAGTAATCACTTAATCGGTTATACCACATACGTCCCGATTGTTTTAACCCATATAAAGATCTTTGTAATTTAATCGAATACATTTCTTTGGGTTTTGCATTTGATGCTTCTGGTACCTTAAATCCTTCAGGTATCTTCATATATATATCACTATCAAGTGATCCATATAGATAAGCAGTCACAACATCCATGAGATGCATTTCTAAATTTTTAGAAACTACCAGGCTGATTAAGTATCTAAAAGTAATTGCATCCATAACAGGGAAATAAGTTTCTTCATAATCAATTCCCGGTCTTTGAGAAAATCCTTGAGCTACAAGTCTAGCTTTATACCTTGTAACTTCATTTTTCTCATTTCTTTTTCGGTCAAAAATCCATCTGTATCCTACAGGTTTCACATCTTTAGGAGTGAGAATGATGGATCCGAAAACTTTTCTTTTATTGAGTGATTCTAATTCAGCTCGTATTGCTTCTTTCCATTGAGCCCAATCATGTCTATTTTGACATTCAACCATAGATGTTGGTTCTGGATCATCATCATTATTCATGATGTCATATGCAACATTAAATGAAAATTTCTCATCAAGATTTTTCATTTCATTTCGGTTCCATAATATTTTTGAATATGCATAATTGATTGCAATTTCTGTATTGACATCATCAATCTCCTCTGCAGTAGGGGTACTGATTTGTGGTTCTTCTTGAACACTTTCTTTTACTTCATTATCAGCTGATTTTCTTTTTCGAGGATTTTTATCCTTTGAACCAATTGGTCTTCCACGTTTCTGACGTGGCAAAGATTCATGAGTGACGTTATTGCCAGCTTTTGGAATTTCAATTCGAGCTGGAGTATTTACTGCTGGTATATATGATTTTGTCACCGTTTTTGTATCTGTAAATGCATCAGGCAATTGATTTGCAAGTTTTTGTATATGCATTATCTTTTGAACTTCTGTCTCGCATTCTTTTGTGCGAGGATCAAGATACTTTAATTGAGGTTCACACCATGAAACATCATTTTCTTTATTTTTCATTTCTTCCCCTAATCTAGGGAACAATGTTTCATTAAAATGACAATCAGCAAAACGTGTTGTAAAAACGTCACCTGTCACAGGTTCAATATACCTTAATATTGAAGATGTTTCATATCCAACATATATTCCCAACCTCCTTTGAGAACCCATTTTTGTACGTTGTGGTGTCGCAATTGGAACATACACTGCACAACCAAATGTTCTAAGATGGGAAATATTTGGCTCTTGACCAAAAGCAAGTTGTAGGGGGGAATATTTATGACTTGCACTTGGTCTGATGCGAATCAATGCAGCAGCATGTAAAATTGCATGACCCCATATAGATACAGGGAGTTTTGTTCTCATTATCAATGGTCTAGCGATTAACTGTAAACGTTTAATCAATGACTCGGCTAAACCATTTTGTGTATGCACATGAGCAACAGAATGTTCAACAACAATTCCTATAGACATGCAATAGTCATTAGATGCTTGAGATGTAAATTCACCAGCATTATCAAGTCTCACCCTTTTAATGGTGTAATCAGGAAAATGAGCTCTCAATTTAATAATTTGGGCAAGAAATTTTGCAAATGCCACATTACGGCTTGATAACAGACAAACATGAGACCATCTGCTAGATGCGTCTATTAGAACCATGAAATATCTAAATGGTCCACATGGTGGATGAATTGGTTCACATATATCACCTTGAATTCTTTCAAGAAACATTGGTGATTCTTTCTCAACCTTAAGTGGTGAGGGTCTAGTTATCAATTTTCCAAGAGAGCAAGATGTACATGGAACCATTGTATCATGATGGATTTTTCTATCCTTTAATGGATGTCCATGAGTACATTCAATAATCCTTTTCATCATTGTTGATCTTGGATGGCCTAATCTGTTATGCCATAAACTGAATACACCAGGATCAATATATTTTTCGTTAACTACCATATGTATTTCTGGTACATTTATACGTGTATAATGTAATCCAGAACTAAGTCTTGGCAGTTTTTCAACCACATGACTCTTGTCAGTGATACTTAAATATTTTTCATTTTCTGTTGTCACTGACTGATAATCATACCCGTTAAGGTATATGTCAGAGAAACTTAATAAATTTCTGCTTGACTTGGGAGAAAATAAGGCATCATTTATTAAAAATTTTATACCATTTGGTAGTATGAAATTTGCCTTTCCTATCCCTTTTATCAAGTTAGCAGGTCCTGATATTGTATGTATAGTTCCTTCCATTGGTTTTAGATCAATAAAATATTTCTCGGATTTAAGTATAGTGTGTGTAGTTTCACTGTTTGCTATACAGAGATCTCCACCACTTGATTGATGTTGTATTCCAGCAAAATTCATATTGAACTTCATATATAAGAAATAAATAGTGAGTACATTAATATTACACAATATTTTACATGCAAATAGATAGTACTGAAACATTTAGCAAACATAATGACAAAGACAGATGATATTAAATCGTTTATTTTTCGAAAGACACACAACTTAAACATTCAAGAAATCTTCATATAAATCAGATGGTTTCTCAGTGACTGTTGGATCGACGTTATCCACAAAGTTTACTTCCTTTTCTTTATCTTTCAGCGAATCCTGATACATCTTAACAAGATGTTTAGATGTTCGGCAAGTATTAGCCCAGTGGCCCATTCTACCACATCTGTAGCAAGATTCTTCAGAATTTTTAGAAGAATTTTCTTCAACATCTTGTTTAGTGGGCTTTTTTTGTGGTTGATATTTATATTTTCGTGGATTATTATTTCTTTGACCACCACGACCACGACCACGTCCTCGCCCATTACCATTACCATAAGGATGGTTTCTACCATAGTTATGGCTTTTGGCATGATGATGGTGATGGTTATTATAACCACGACCTTGCCCGCGTCCTTGTCCCTGTTTATAATTATTTGCAGTATTTGCTTCAGGGATTGCAAGTGTACCAGTAGGACGGGATTGCTGATTTTTCATTAATAGCTCATCATTTTGCTCTGCAACTAAGAGATACGAATTAAGTTCAGGATATGTTTTGAACTTTAGCATTCTCAAATTTCTTTGCACTGTGATGTTTGTAGCATTCATTGTGGAGAAAGTTTTCTCCATCATGTCTGCATCACTTATTTCATGTCCACAGAATTTAAGTTGTGAACATTATTATACAGAGCTGAGCTATATTCATTTACTTTCTTAAAGTCTTGGAACCTTAATGTTCTCCATTGTTCCATAGCAGCTGGAAGTAAAATTTCTCTTTGATTATTGAATCTGCTTTTGAGACCTTCCCATAAAACATGGGGATCTTCTACAGTCATATAATTATTTTGTAAGCATTCATCAATATGTTGATGAATAAAGCAACATGCCGTTGCTTGTTCTTTTTCAGAACAAGTGTTGTTTTCATTTATGGCTTCAAGAATGCTCATTGATTTAAGATGCATTTTTACTTTTATAACCCATGGCATGTAGTTGTTTCCAGTTGATTCTAAAGGAGTAAATTTAAGCTTTTCCAGATTCGACATTTTCTATTAAAACAAACAACATGATAAATTATAGTCACTTTATATTCATAAGTATATAAACATTAAACATAAATTTAATATAACATAAATGATAAGTAGGTGACAGTGTCGACCATATGTAAGCAATCATTAATAAATGTTATATAACATAAATATAAATATTAGTAAACATAAATGATAATTAGGCGACAGTGTCGGCCATATAAATGTTAGATAATAGAAATATAAATGTTAGTAACATAAATGATAATTAGGCGACAGTGTCGGCCATATAAATGTTAGATAATTGAAATATAAATGTTAGTAACATAAATGATAATTAGACGACAGTGTCGACCATATATTATTCAGGTGGTATAACCCACCATATATCATTTAGGTGGCAGAGCCAACCATAATTAGTATTAAGATTATCGTGCTGATAACGTGTTATAATTCAGTAGGCTTATAACTACCTTTAGTGGTTTGATTCTTGATGTTATAATTCAGTAGGCTTATAACTACCTTTAGTGATTTGATTCTTGATTAAGAATACTAATAATGAAGTGTAAGAACAAAGATGATAATGGAGAGAAAGAAAGAAACACTTTGTAAGTGTGAGAAATGGTGCAAGTTTAATGCTTGCATTCATGGCTATTTATAGCAAAAATATCACAAGTTTAGGTAATACAATAATATTACTTTTGTGTATCAATAATTGACTATCCATTTATATATATATTTATATATTATAACACCATATACATATTTATCACATTAAGTGTAGGAATGGTGTTGGGTCGGGTTTGGGTCGGGTTTAGGTAATCACGGACCCGAACCCGATTGAGAAACCCCGCCCCAAACCCGGCCCGAAACCCGTCAGGTCTCCATTTACTTACATACTATCGGATTTCTGGCTTCCCCACGAGTAAACGGGTATCTATTTTCAAATAAGTTACCAAATCAAAATATCAAAAAATAACTTAACTACTTCACATTTAAAGTATTATAAAATATCACATACAAAAAGTTGATTGAAAAGCTTCTAAAATACTTAAATACACAAAGTATATAAAATATCACATCTCGAAAACTTGTTGTATATGATTATATTGAATAAAATTATACTCGTTTTTAAACAAATAAGAGAAATCTTTAATACATTAACAATATAATACTAATACTAAAATTTTACATAAAATTATTAGTAAAATTTCTCGGGCTGGGTATACGGGTCGGCTAAACGGGTTTGTATCCAAAACCATACCCGAACCTGAAATTTGTTTTGTAACCATCTTCATACCCGGCCCATGACCCGACGGACTCGGGTCAGACCCGGCCCAATTATAACGGGTTTCGGGTTTCCCCATCGGGTACGGGTACACATCAACATCAAAGAATCAGGATCCACACCCCAATCCTGAATTTATATCTAGTCAGTTTGGGGAGAACCACACCAGGATCCGGCACTTAGGGTGGTATCCGAATTCGAACATAACCGAAAATCCGGTCCATTGCCAAACCCGGATCCGGCAGTAACCAAATATCCGGCCAATGCCAAGCCCGGATCCGGCCCCAAATTTAAGAATCCGGTCGGTTTTCAGCAAGATTGCATTGTTATCCGTAAAATTAAGACCGTGCACTTTTTCAACTTCAAAAATCCGTGGGTCAAAAGGAAACATATCAGGGACCAGATTGTAACTTTCAGGAGGGACCTCATGTGAAATTTCAAAGACTTTGAAGGCTATAAATAGATGGTTCCATTTCACATTTCAACACGCCATTTTTCTCATCCAATTTATTTTCAATTAATTTTATTTCTTTTGTAATTTTCTCTAATTCGTCTCTCTAATTAATCTAATGAGAGGAAAGTATGGAACTTTGAAATTCATTAGTGTTAGTAGCTAGCTTGATGCTGTAACGCTTTTAATATTTAAAAGAAATACAAATGTTTATTTAGTCCGCATTATTCGGTATTATCCATCATTTCTTTATGTTTGGAAATTGTTAATATTAAAAATATCTAATTGTTAATAATTGTTATTATGTTTGCCATGACTTAGATAATTATTAATTTAGATAATATTTAATTACCTGTTTGCGTAATGTTTGCATGAAATTAGACTTAATTCATGGTACCTTTTCAAGGTATACCCATGGCTATAACCCATCGTACTTAATAAATACTAACAGGGTGAGTAGTTATATGTGTTAAAATTCATAATAAGGTTTAGGATGCTACGAGTAAACACATGTGTAGTTCTCGTGGTGGATTTTCCGACTTAAGGTTATGGTCGACTTAAGACTCGATGCATTAAACTGTAACTTACCGAATGACATGGTCCGTGTCAGAAGCATATCTTACGATATTGTCATATGATTCGGGGTTATTTATTTGTACGTCACTCACTAAGATTCTTATAAGGTATATTAAGGTGTTAAAAATGGTTAGATATAGAAAGGAATCATACATTCCTATTTTAGCCGTGCTACTTTATTCGAGCGCCCAAGGTTCGCAATGTATCCCAATAAAGGTATGCACATCTCCCTAATAAGGGCCACTACCATACCTATAGACAATTCAGTTTACATAGTGTCGGGAACTGGGCACAACCAATCTAATCAAAATCACGATAAACCTATTTCATAATGACATATCATTTTAGAAAGCGTGCTAAACTGGTAGGGTTATAGAGTTAACACCAACGTCTGTCTAATCAATCTAATTGCCTACATTATCGAAAATCATAGTAAACCTTGTCTTCTCTATCCTTAGTTGTTCCTTGCATGTTAGCTAGTTTAGTTCAATTAATTGTTTATTTCATAGTTTTTTTATATAAATAAACCGACCTGACCATTCAATCTCTACAATTTAAGAACCAAATAACGGGTGTCTTGAAAGATCGACTACATGTAACATCCCGCCTTTTTCCATTTACTTTTCCGTTATACTAATATAAAGTCCGTTATATGTTTATAACATCTCCCGTTGATACGCGTTTTAAATTATCTCATTTAGGTAATTCATGCACCCGAACGAAAGTTGAGGGACTAAACTTGACAAGGGATCAAACCCTTGACTAGGTCAAAGGGTCAAACCCCTTTCACTCATTCATTATCATCTCCATCTCTCTCTCTTTCTCTCTAGCAAGAACACACACACCATTACCAAATTCATTCAATCATCATCTAAATCCGATCTAGGAGGCTTACAACAAAATAAATTACATATTCGTAATCCTCTCTTCATCCTCTTCATTTTGGTACCAACTTCATCTCGTTTGGGTAACATTTCTAAAATCTAGATTTATCTAAATTCATGTTTTTGACTTGAAATGGTGTTAGTTAGTGTCTATGGCTCATTGTGATGTTGTGTGTGTAATTTATATGCTCGATCTCGTTGTTTTAGTGTAACTAGCATGAACTTGAATTTTGGTGTGTTGTTCTTGAATTTTGGATGATCATATGTTGTTAGATGTTAAAAGTTCATGTTCTAATTGTGTTCCTAGTATCACTAGCTTCAATTTGATGTGTAGGTTGCTTGAGAAAACTCCATAAACTTGATTAGTGATTTTTGGTGAATTTGGGTTAGGGTTTGATAAGCTCGAAATGAATAGATGATACATTGAATGCCATGAATTATTGTTAGTAAGTAGTTAGTTGTATTGTATGCTCGATTACCTACAAAACGGCGTGTTGTATGTATGCATCATAAATGTGCACTTATCAAATTCGAGTATTACATGTGTGCATTAATCGATCATTTATTTTGGAAAGCCGATTCTTACAAATAATGTTTTTGGTTGGTGAAATATATTTAGTTGTGTTCTTTGTCAAATTACCTTTCCAACGATATAAGGTGCGAGTTCTAAGAGTTAGCGGTTTGTAATTTATGCTTGAAAGAGTTTTGATTTGGGACTTGAACAATTGAGACTGACCAGGTACCAGCGCACGGCCAATGCCGCGGCGCGGCCAGCTTATGTCGTGGCGCGACATAAGCCGTGGTCAGGTTCTGACCTCCATGTCCAAAATACGAAAAATGTTTGGCATACTACGGACCTCCGATTCACATGAAACTTGTTCTAACATGCTCATATATGATTAAAAACCTCAGAAAAATAGTTCGGGACCCGACCCGAACATGTTGACTTTTTCGTTGACTTTGACCCGACCAAGTTGACTTTTAATCAAACTTAACCAAATATTTGTGCAATCGTTCTAACATGTTTTTATACTTGTACCTTGCATGAAACATGACAATTTGATTCACATGCTATTATGATCGAGTCTTAACGAGCCATAGGACTAATTGAACATCTTTGACCTATCGTGTTTACCGTTATTGATACAACCTATTGTTTAGGTCAAGACTAGCATTGTTCTTTGCACACGTTTACTTGTTGAAGTACTTTACTACTCGTGCACTCAAGGTGAGATCATAGTCCCACTTTTACTCTTTTTGAACTTACATTTGGGATGAGAAAACATAAACATTTCTTTACTAAGTGAACACAAGTACAGGAAAACAAACATTCTACATACGAGTTTAGAACAAAATCCTCAATTCGATTATCATTAGTTACACTTGCCGGGTGTAAGCGAGAACTTATGTTGTATGGATCCATATGGGTTTGACAAACCCTCATTCAAACTGTTCGCTACCGTTTACGGATGAAATATATTTTCGAGAAACAGTGTATGTTCTAGCACTAAGTGATGGGGTTCTATGGAAGGAATGTTAAGCATTGATAATTGGGTGCTCGTGAAACAAAATTTTTGGAATGTATTACTATTATTTCATTGATGCAAATCTTGTGGTTCACTTGTACTTACTTACTTAAACCTATGATTTCACCAACGTTTTCGTTGACAGATTTCTATGTTTTTCTCAGGTCCTTGAACGATACATGATACATGCTTCCGCTCATTATTTTGATACTTGCATTGGATGTCGAGTATATATGCATACATGGAGCGTCTTTTGACTACTTTTAAATTGTGTCGTATAAGTTTCATTTGTACTTATAACTTTGTAACGTAACTTGTGGTGGAACTATTCTCGTAAACTTTGAACAATCTTTACATTTGAAATGAATGCGACATATCTTTTGGTCAAACGTTGTTTTAAAGACTTATGACCACGTAACGGGACCTAAGTAGACGGCGCCGTCAATGACGATTTTGTCGGGTCGCTACACTACATTGGACTTGGTTGTTGAATTTTCCGAAAGGTTATATATATATATATATATATATATATATATATATATATATATATATATATATATATATATATATATATATATATATATATATATATATATATATATATATACCCATCCTACCTATTCAATAAATCTGCCTGGCCAGTGATTTTGGGAAACAAATTGTGTAAATTAACTATCTTGATTTCTAAATTATTTGAATAAGCTAAGCTTCAAATTCGTTCGTTCAAAGAACGACGGTGATACTTTCCATAACCTTAAGATTAATATAAAAATAGATTTAGGCCCAACACTCTTAATATAAAACTTACCACCCATAGATGTGATGCAGTGTGTGACTTTGAACACAACCATTGACCTAACGACGCGAGGTGCCGGCTCTGGAGTCTTGCGCCCGCGCACACCAATGATCGTAATCATTTTCTGTCAAATACAACGAAAAGACTAAACTTGAAATGTATTTCAGCTTTGACTGAATTTTGACAAGCTGACTAAATATTTACTAAAGTTGACCAGACTTGACTATGATTGTTGACTTTGACTAAACAGTAAATCTTGATCCAAAAGTCAAGATTTGACCATAATTTCAGATTTTCGCTTATTTTTTAGATTTTTCATGGTTAATCAATTTATGTTGGGAAGTCATTTTTGAGTACGATTTTAGATTCTAAAATCACAATGACTAGCATTTCTATGATAATTTCTCGAAAACCCGATTTTCAAGAACGATATATGCATCTTGATACAAAATGTTCGTGTTATACCTCACCACCAATTTTGTGTGCAGTTCATGTTTATGAGCAAGCAATACGAGCAACAATAGTTGAATCATATTATTGATTGAAACTGAGGAATCATTGATAGCACCAAAATTATACATATATGTATACCCTTTTTATGGTACTATCTTCCTCATTTTTATACATAAACTATCACTTCCTTTGCTTATTGGGGGAAAATGAGCAAAAAATACTAACGGTGTGAAACAGTTTATTTGTGATCTATGCAGGTACATTTATAGAGAAAACAAGACAAAACATAGAAGAAATCAAAATCCTGAAAAAATAAATCTCGGGCTGGCGGCCTAATACGTCAAATTGGCAGCCTTACTGAAGTAAAAAAAAATCAAAAGTAAAGCCAACAGAGAAAAGTTCCCACACAAACTGCAAAAGGGTGGCCGAAATGCACATGATCGCGACCCTTCTAAATAAGGAAACTATTTGGCTTCAAAAGAAAAAATCTCGAATCCAACTCTGGATGGCGACCTGAAGATATACGCCACCGGCCCTTGTGAAGGAAATGATTCACATGTTTAAAGAATTACGAAAGAAATATCAGACTCAGCTCAAGCCACCATCTTACAAGTCAATGACGCCGACTGAGCGTCCCAACTGTGATTAGGAGATACATTCCATATTTTAAGACGGCGACGAGAAATTTCAAGATTGCGGCCTCAGCTCCCCCGACCTATGAGGTCAGCAGCAGAAGTTTCCAGGCCAGAGGCCGACATTTTCCTATATATTGGGAGCTCCGATTCAAATTCAGTATGTGATTTTTAGTTTTATTTAATAGTTTAGGTATTGTTTCTGTAATCTCCGTGTCTAGTCTTTACAAATTACACTTTCTATTTACATTCATACATTGGTATTTCAGTTTGCGAGTTAATTTCCGTTTCAAAACCGATTTTACCAGATTCTTTATAAGATTATTGAAGTTTTTCATTTATATACCTCTGTTGTTCTTCGTTTACATCAATGTATTATTGTTCTTATTGAATATTATGTTCATCTCCGTTATTTACTGCTGTTTATTCGATACGAGTAGCTAAACACCTTTAGGATGTTGGTTTGGGTAAAATGGATAAACTATAAACACAAATTAAATATTCAGTCAAGTAGGGCTGACGTTCTAAGAGGAAAGGTCGGAGGCCTGAGACCTTTAAAACTAGGAAACTATTTCGAACATGTCTATGGTACGTTGTTTATTTTTCTGTCTGTAAACAGTCCAAGCCGACAACTGCCGATGGCTAGTCGGCTGGCAGAGCAAAAGAACATTATCTCTCTTTGAAAATCCAGGAAAATCTTGGTTAAGACAACGGTTGTATATGGTCAACCGACTGCCTTGCTTTTTCCAGATATAATATCAGTCGGCGGCCTTGCTTGTTCAACAAATTAGCCAATGGCCTGATCAGAACTGATGATTAAAACGTGATTTTTGAATGGTTTTTTATTGAGAATACTGACGAGCTTAGTTAAATTGACTCATTAGTATAAGTTTGGATCTTGTTGCATGTTTAGTTAATTATATTGTGTGTGATATGATTAGCTCATTAGGTTCCGATGACATAAGACCTATATTATATCCAGTGGTAGCACGGGCTACCACTGAAATATGAGATGCAGTGGAAATTTTTTGGAGTTTTTAACTAGTGATATCACTTGATAGTGTAATTTTTTATGTGTGACACCACTAGATAGTGTATTTTTTTGACCTTTTAACTAATGACACAAGTGACTACGAAAATTAGATCCACCACTGCCCAATCCTAGAATAAAGAAAATAAATTTCTCCACCCAGAGTGAAACACTCAAAGAGTAGAGAAAATTCTCCCTCTCAATGTTCTATTGATAGAGAGATTGCTTCCGAATGGACCTCCGGCCAATAAGCAGGTTAAAAAAAGTACTAGACGCCATGAGGATGATATAATCAAATTTTCATGGGTTGAAACCTAACTGAAGTTCAATTAAGACTCTTAGCGATAATCAAGTTGTCAATAAAAGTAATCAAGTAAAATCTTCTTGCATATAATCTATGCACCTGGAAAAATAAAATGGTAAAATATAGTGGATAAAATTGTAATCTTTATATAAATTTATGATCGTAATAATAGCATTATATAAAGTGCTATGTTTTTTGTTAGTGGAAGATAACATTGAGATTGAGGGAGTAAAATAGTTTTAGAGAGTAAAATATTCTCTACTTATGATGTACGAAAATGCAATAACGTTATTGTTTGTTGAAGATTAGCCATAAATTATCAAATTAACGATTGATATCGTCTGCCTCTGATATGAACCAATCCTATACTAGGTTCATAATCAAGTTACAAGGCTAACGGTAGAATTGACTCTCAAAAGCTAGTTTGAAGGAGGAGTGAACATCAATCTTATAAACCATCTTTTGGTGTGCACTCCATCATATGTGAGATCATAACAGTCTCTTATCGTAAAAACTAGTCCGGACCGGCCCGCGCGTTGCGGCGGGGGCTTTCGGGCTGCGTATTCATATTTAACGTAGCGTTGTGTATTTACAGAGGGAAACACAGCCCATGTGTTAAGCGCCATTTTAGATGTCGTTGTGTTAAACGTATTTTAAAAATTATCCGTTTCAAACGTAGTTAGTTTTGTTTTGTTCATAAATTTTTTCGAGTGTAACGGTGCTGTCGGAAAAATTTAACTCGTGGCTAGCAGAAAGATACGGGCTGTCGTTGTGTTTAGCGTTTTTTAAAAAGTGTCCGTTTCGAACGTGGTTAGTTTCGTTTTGTTCATAAAATTATTTCGAGTCTGATGCTGCCGTCGAAAAATTTAACTCGTGGCGAGCGGGAAGATACGGGCTGTCGTTGTCTTTAGTGTTTTTTTAAAAATTGTCCATTTCGCGTACAGTTAGTCCCGTTGGGTTCGTAAGATTTTTCTGAATAGAACGGCGGTCTCGGAAAAATTTAACTCGCACCGAGCGAGAAGATAGGGCTTGTTATAAATTCGGGTGTAATTAGTTTCTTTTATTTTAATAAAATTATATATTTACACATTTAACCCATGAAAAAGTGTAAACTTGAGAGGTTGTTGTGTAAATATAGCTGAAGTTGAGGGACCGGGTGTAATGTGAACGTAAAATCAAAACTACAATCAAATATAACTAAAACTACACACAAGGACACCACATTTAGCATATAAGTGTTAGTGTTAGTGTTAGTGTTAGTGTTAATGTTAATGTTAATTAATGTTAATGTTAATGTTAATGTTAATGT